>NC_042615.1:28326484-28478984 GCF_901001135.1 Rhinatrema bivittatum | reverse complement strand
AACCAATGTAGTTCCGCTAGGGTTTCGGTTATGTGGCCCCTCCTCCTTTTTCCGGTTAGTATTTTAGCTGCTGTGTTCTGAAGTATTTGAAGTTGTAACGTAGTATTTGATAGTCCTAGCAGCAGGGCATTACAGTAATCCATGCTGGAGAAAATTAGTGCCTGTAGAATTGTTCGGAAATCATTTTGAGTTAGTAGTGGTTTTAGTTTTCTGAGTACCATGAGTTTTGCGTTTCCTTCCTTTACTTTTATTGATATGTGCTGTTTTAGATTGATTTCAGAGTCTATTATTATTCCAAGGTTACGTACTTTTCCATCTAGTTCAATTTTCTGATTGTCTTTGAGGATTATTGAGGTTTGGCTGATTTCAGTATTTTTCCATTCTAGGTGTAGAAATTCTGTTTTATCAATATTAATAACAAGTTCCATTTGTGTCAGTAGTTGTTTTATAATGCTTAGGTACATGTTAGCTAGATTTAATGTTTTCTCTATTGTGTCATCTATAGGTAGAATTAGTTGGATATCGTCAGCATAAATGTAATGTATAATTCCTAGTCCTGCCAGTAAGTGGCATAATGGCAGCATGTATATGTTAAAAAGGGTCGCAGACAGGGCTGATCCCTGCGGAACCCCTGTTTTGAGGTTGCTTTTTTCTGATAATGTGTTATTGATCTGAACTTGGAAAAACCTGTTTTTTAGATATGAGCTGAACCAGTTTAATGTTTTGCCTTGTAGTCCGATTTCTTCTAGTCTATTTAGTAGTATTTTGTGGTTAACTTTAGCATACCCTCTATTCTATATATCATATTTGTTTGATTCGTTTGCACCCAAAAATGTATGAACAAGTCCCACAAATGAAGCGTATGTCATTTGTTCCATTCATTTATGTTTCCCCATTGAAAAGCATTGGCTGCATTAAAACAATAGACTCTGAGGCTGGGCAGGTCATGTGGGAGTTTCCATAGCAACCAGCCCTCATGCCTATGACTCATGCGTGAGGTCAGAAGAGAACTGGCGTCTGTTGTCAAGGAAACCAGACTGACAAAGCAAAGGAACATATCAGAGGAATGGATTTTTTTTAAATCAGCAAATCACTGAACTTTCCATCCTTTGTGTTGCAATCCCTGACTGTTTCAGCTTGCAGTTGAATTCTATCTCTCACTCGTGCTCTTACTCTCATCCTGCATTCCTGGTGTCTCAGAAACTCAGAGGCATGACTCCGCTGAGCTCCTCCAAATTCTCCAAATGCCACGATTGAGGCATGACTCCACTGTCTTCCCCTCCCTGTTTCTCCTCAATAGCTGTTGAGATGAAGCAAGCAGAGGAGTCGTGCCTCAGCAGTGGAGTTTACCAAACACCACCACTGAGGTACGATCCCATCACTTCACCTTCGTGCTTCGCTCCAAAAAGGTATTAAGGCAGAGCAAGCAGCGAGGTCATTGGGATCATACCTCAGTAGTGATATTTGGTAAACATAATGGGGCATGACTCCAATGAAATCTTCCGTCTCTTATTCATAAACAACCATTTAAGAATAATGTATCCTTTCTCAGCCTGGCTTACTCCAGCTCTAACCTCTGAGGCCTGTCTCTTACAGCTACAGCATGGAATCTAAATACCTTTTGGGATCTTGCCAGGCATGGATTGGCCAGTGTTGGAAACAGGATACTGGGCTTGATGGACCTTTGGTCTGACCCAGTATGACAAATCTTATGTTCTTATGTTCTAAGTGACAATTAATCAATGGCTGGAGGACGATGGGATATAGACAGATTAGATTGTTCTAAATATTTAAATTAAAAACAACTTAGGTGAGGCTTGAGTGAACACTAGCAAGAAATAGACCATCTAGGGTCCTGAAACTTGAGTGAGTTTATGGGTTTATATGGCTAAGATAAAAATAATTTAACTATAAAACTGAGAATAAGTTTTCTCTTGAAAACAAAATTATCCCAGGTAAGAAAGAGAAAAGATAATGACTGAGAGGAATTTGAGTAAAAAAGAAAAATTGAGCAGTATAGTAGGATTTTAATTATTAAATCCGATCTAGGAATGTAGTGGAGAGCTTCAGAATGCAGGTTTAAAAAATAGATGAAATAAAACTAGGAAGAGCAGAGCTGATGTTGGAATGTTCACTTATAGCAGGTAAGTTGACTTTTATGAATTAAAACTTAGCATGCATGTCTCTAATGCAGTTGAAAAAACAACTTTAGCATACCCTCTATTCTCAGCTGCAACTCATTAGTTGTGTACACTAAAATACTTTGTAGATACATGCAAAGGGGCTACAAAGATATGCTAATTAGGGAAATGAGAACATGCTAATTATCAACCTATGCACTAACAGGCTGATGCAATACTGTGCACTGGCCATGGCACATGGCTCAACACGCAATTGGACGCGTATTTTGGATGTGTGTCCATATCTCCCGCACATCCAAAACATGTGTCCGATAGAGCGTGTAGCTAACACCGCTCATCACATGTCAATTCATATTGATGAGGCTATTAGCTATTTCCCCCCAATGCAAAAAAAAAAAAAATGTGCGTCTAATGCACAGATTTTTACTGTCCAAAATTAACGCCTGCCCCGGAGCAGGTGTTAATTTTTGAGTTGTCCAAAAAGTGTACAGAAAAGCAGAAAATACTGTTTTTCTGTTCCTCTGACTTAATATCGTGGCAATATTGAGTCAGAGGAAGTAAAAAAGTAGAACTGTCCAAAAAAATATTTGATTTTGTGTGTACACTATAGAAGCTGAATTTTAGTATGTATGCAAAAAAAAAAAAATCACTCTGCAAGCTAAAACCTTTTCGTGTGGATTTTAATGCATAGTTCCCAAAAACATTCATTACTAATGATTAAATTAGTTTGCTTAATATTGCTAACCTCATACCTGTTCATCACCTCTCTTCTATTATTATGCCTTCACAATACTATTAATGCCACCTATAGGTGGTAAAGTTTTGTTCCTTGGAGTTTATTTGGTTTAATACACATTTGCTTTGCTGAAAGATATGTATCCTAGAAAGACCTAAGCCCATTTTATTATGGCCACAGCTATTCCAATCTCACTCTTATCAGCAGCTATGCAAGAACACACAACAACCAGATCCTTTCTCTTCTAAGTGATCAGTCAATATCTGATACGATCTTATGATCAGGAGGGCAGGCATGTGATAATAACCAGTTTATGATCTTATCATTTCCCTGTAATTGCGGTCCATCACGAGGCATGCTCACGCCAGCACATTAAAAGTACTAGGGGCCGTGATGCATTTAATGCAGCCTGAATCCTATTGCCTGTGCTTTGCAATGTGTTCCCTTACCCTGGAACTAATTATCTTAAATGTTTATGAAACGCCAGGCTTTCTTAGCTAAATGTTTCAGCATTTCTAAGTTAATTTGGTTTTAAAGCACTCTTTCTCCCTTCTATATTTTTGATGCTGATCTGAGGAGCGCTGACATGGCTATAAGAGCAGCTCTAGGAGGTTGCAGGAGCTGGAGCTCATGTTAGGTACTGAATGCATGCTGCAGAGAAGCAGAAAAATAAATGTGCTTAATCATAGTGGACAGATGGTAACAGGCATGCAAAGGGGTTGAATTAGCACTGCTTTGAAATTTGTGAGCAGCAGCGCAGATCATCAAGGCTACTGCCCATTCACACATCTTTCATATGCATTCCTGATCTTCAAAACAGTGTTTACAGTAGGAAGTATGTATGACATATACTCATCTCATGTCTGGATGAAGAGGGGAGTCAACCATTGTACTTGCTATAAAGAGAGTCTGAGCAATATTTGGCTACTTTAACCAATACTCTAAAGTATTCGGAATTTTAGCTTATTAAGACAAATGAATTTGAATATTTAAATGTGTCAAAAACATAATTTAAAATTGAAGAATATTTTTACCACCTTTGACCAGCTGCTTCATACTAATGCTGCTGTCTCAGGCTGGTCGTACGTAATCTCCAGGCAGAAGCAGCACAGGGTTCAAGAACAGAGCAACGCAGGGTAGAAATGTGATGAACAAAAACTTTTGTTTTGGTTTTTGCTGGGACCCATATTCATTTCATTTGTTTCAATACCAAAATACAATTTTTGTTTATTTGATTCATTTGTTTCCCATTAAAACATGTGTAAATTATTATTACAGTCTATAATAGGCTCTAGAATAGTGAGTATTTTATCAATTCTAATAAAACTAAGGAGAAGAAATCATCAAAAGGGGGAAAGAGTCACACGATACTTTAGAATGTGGCACTGTGGCATCAAAAAGTGGCATAAAGTGGCCTAAAGCTCCGCAAAGGTGAATGAGGCTTACAGGATTGGCAGGCATTCTCTAATGCAATGTAAGTGAAGCAAAGAAGCATTAAGGGGAGGAAGAACACCTCATAGTTTAGAAAGAGGATGGCTGCTCAACAATAGTGTCATGAACAGTTGATGGCATCATGAGAGGCAAAGTGGTACCAAAATTGATATCAGGTCTCTAAGACACAATTAAGGGGGAATAATGCAGAAAATGTGGCAGAAAAAAAATATAAACTTGTGCAAATTAACACAGTTTGACAGCAGCTAAAATGATCTTTATAATCTCAAACAAAAGCACTGTTGATATAGAAGACTATAGTAAAATACAGAATTCCCACACAACAGCAAAGCATGATATATCTTCCATGAAAGAAAAATCCAACTGCAAGCTGTAACAGCCTGGGAATACTATAAGAAGGATAGAAAGATCAGAGATTCATCCCTCAGATAGGCTCCCTTGCTTTGTCAGTCTGGTTTCCATACCTGAGTCATAGGCATCAAGGCTGGTTGCTATGGAAACTCCCTCATGACCTGCCCAGCCTCAGGCTTTATCTTTTCAAAGCAGTCAATGCTTTTCAATGGGGAAACGTAAACGAATGAAACCAATGGCATATGCTTCATTCGTGGGACTTGTTCATACGTTTTTGGAGGCAAACGAGTCAAACAAATACAGTTTATTCATCATAGATAGGCCATTTGTTTTAAATGAATGCACATCCTTAGTACAGGGTCTTCTACCTGAATGGCCCCCTCCCCCTTGGGTTGATCCTGCAAGTTCTTGTGGCTGGCAGGACTTAGCTGGAGGTTTGGGATTGGGGTACAAGAGGGCACCCACAAGAACAACATAGGTTGCAGGGTACAGAAGACTGCACACAAGACAGGGAACAAGGAGTATGCCAAGGTCAGACAACATGGGAACATAGTAACATACATAGTAACAAGGTAATTACAGCAGAAAAATACCAAAATGGTCCATCTAGTCTGCCCAGCAAGCTTCCCAAAGTAGTAAAGCTGAAGCAACACAGGGCAAGATTAGGGCAGGGCAGAACTGAAATAGAGTGAAAGGCATGGCAGGGATCAGACTGACAATACACTAGGGATGTGAATCGTGTCCTCGATCGTCTTAACGATCGATTTCGGCTGGGAGGGGGAGGGAATCGTATTGTTGCCGTTTGGGGGGGTAAAATATCGTGAAAAATCGTTAAAAATCGTGAAAAATCGAAAAATCGAAAAATCGAAAAATCGAAAAACCGGCACATTAAAACCCCCTAAAACCCACCCCCGACCCTTTAAATTAAATCCCCCACCCTCCCGAACCCCCCCCCAAATAACTTAAATAACCTGCGGGTCCAGCGGCGGTCCGGAACGGCAGCGGTCCGGAACGGGCTCCTGCTCTGAATCTTGTCGTCTTCAGCCGGCGCCATTTTCCAAAATGGCGCCGAAAAATGGCGGCGGCCATAGACGAAAAAGATTGGACGGCAGGAGGTCCTTCCGGACCCCCGCTGGACTTTTGGCAAGTCTCGTGGGGGTCAGGAGGCCCCCCACAAGCTGGCCAAAAGTTCCTGGAGGTCCAGCGGGGGTCAGGGAGCGATTTCCCGCCGCGAATCGTTTTCGTACGGAAAATGGCGCCGGCCATACGCGTATGGCCGGCGCCATTTTCCGTACGGAAAATGGCGCCGGCAGGAGATCGACTGCAGGAGGTCGTTCAGCGAGGCGCCGGAACCCTCGCTGAACGACCTCCTGCAGTCGATCTCCTGCCGGCGCCATTTTCCGTACGAAAACGATTCGCGGCGGGAAATCGCTCCCTGACCCCCGCTGGACCTCCAGGAACTTTTGGCCAGCTTGTGGGGGGCCTCCTGACCCCCACGAGACTTGCCAAAAGTCCAGCGGGGGTCCGGAAGGACCTCCTGCCGTCCAATCTTTTTCGTCTATGGCCGCCATTTTTCGGCGCCATTTTGGAAAATGGCGCCGGCTGAAGACGACAAGATTCAGAGCAGGAGCCCGTTCCGGACCGCTGCCGTTCCGGACCGCCGCTGGACCCGCAGGTTATTTAAGTTATTTGGGGGGGGTTCGGGAGGGTGGGGGATTTAATTTAAAGGGTCGGGGGTGGGTTTTAGGGGGTTTTAGTGTGCCGGCTCACGATTCTAACGATTTATAACGATAAATCGTTAGAATCTGTATTGTATTGTGTTCCATAACGGTTTAAGACGATATTAAAATTATCGGACGATAATTTTAATCGTCCTAAAACGATTCACATCCCTACAATACACCAGGAGGCAAAAGACAGGAACAAGGTAAAACAAGGGCAGCACAAGACCAGGGCATGGGGAAAATGGAAACAAGGTGCAATGCAAGGCAGGGACCAGACAGCCAAGACACCAGGAGGCCAAGAGCATGGACAAGGCCAAACAGGTACAGGGCAAAAGGGTCACTGGAAGACCACACAGTAAACAAGGTTAAGGATCTGGCAGGAGAACCACTGGAAAGCCCCACAGGAGATAGGGAAACAAACAGATAGAAAAAAAAAGATAGGGCAGTCAAGCCTTTAACCAAGCCACACTGCAAACAGGAACAAAGACAAGACAGGATAAACTGCAAGGATGGCCATAACAAGGATGAAAGAAGACTCAATGAAGCAAGGAGCTATGAGCAAGGCAGGCTGATAAGGTGTGGCAGTATTGCCTCAAGTACTTTCGAGGCAAACATTTGCAGCTCAGAATGCGACCCACTGGGGACCTCTGCAGGTGGGAGGACCGCATAGTAGCCAGCATTGTTACAAATAAACCTCATTGATCAACCTTCCACCCACTTGAATTGTGTGCACTTTGAAAATGAGAACTCCATTTTATCCATTCTGCTTACAAAGTTATTGCGAATAATTTCTTCTGGTCCTATATATATTGATGTTCCTATAGAGCTGGTTGCGGTAATGATTTGTTATTGTACACATAGGCTGTAGGATCATAAATTATAAAAAGGTGGCCGTTGCTGTAGGACCATTTTTTGTTTTTATTTTCAAAATTCCCCCCCCCTCCCTTATTTGTTCTGATTCTTGTTTCATTTTTGAGCAGCTGTACATGTTTTAGATATTGCAAGGCTTTCCCAACTCAGCTTCTTCCATGATCAAACGCCTACATAAATAAAGGTGCTGGTGTGCTCACTCTCAGCAGGTCCCAATTGCAGGCACTGCCTTGATGCGTCTATAGCAGGGGTGGGCAATTCCGGTCCTCGAGGGCTGCAAACCAATCGGGTTTTCAGGATTTCCTTAATGAATATGCATGAGAGAGACCTGCATACACACTGCCTCAGTTGTATGCAAATCTATGTCATGCATATTCATTAGGGGTATCCTGAAAACCCAACTGGTTTACAGCCCTCGAGGACCGGACTTGCCCACCCCTGGTCTATAGTGTGCCCACAACACAAGCAATCAGACAAGGGGAGGGTGAAAATAACCCCTGCATGTCTCCAAGGACAAAACATATATAAATAAAAAAAGTGAAACTCATTTAGGAATAAAAAGAAACAGTACCCAAGCTGGAAGTAACAGAGTCAAAAAACCCCAAATAAGTTCATATTTTGAGTAATCTGAATACTACTACCCTGCTTCAGATTCACCTTACAGGGAAATAACTTGGTATCCATTCTGTTAAGAAGCAATCAAAACACAAAGTAGCTCACACTCAGCTGGGGCAATCTACTTCTAATTAGAAATGGGCTTTCTTTAGTTATTAGACCAGCTAACTTCTGTGATTTGGATCACCTACCCTTCACCACGTTATCAGGTCTTTTTATAAAGCAGGACAAATGCCTGCAAAGTTCCCTTCCTTGCCTTCATCTGTATCCATTTATTAGGGGAGGATATACTCTCTAATAGACAGGGATGATAACTTACAAACAAATCTGGATGGCAGCATCTATGCACATATGTGGCCACGAGCGATAGCAGCCGCGCTAACACTGCGGCTGTTTCGCCGCACACGATAAACAGGTTCCCGCTTTACATATGCTCCGCCCCAACTCCGCCCTCTGAATACCAAATAACTAATTTGCATTCGCAAATCGCGTTAACAGCTGTTAACGCGATTTGCGAATTTATCGCACGCGGTAAAGTGCTTGGAAAATGAGGCCCTCAGTCTCAAACCTAGTAAAATAAATATATTAAAGTAGTACAATAATAAGGTATTACTTACAAATTCTTTATTCACCTTCATTGCTCCTTTGTTTTCCACTTAAAATCCACTACTGTAGGGAAAAATATCTGATGTAGTGAAGAGCATGGCACCTTTCCATCCTAACAGATGTACAAATGCAGGTGGCCAATTGACCATTTTATTTGCTGACCTACAGTGATGACACAATCAGTTATCAGATGGAAACCTTATTTTGCTCTATGTTTCATGGGAATTTTCTGTGTATTATTTATATTGTTTGATCCATCAAAGTATATGGTATGTGCCTGCTAGAGCTGCTCAAGGCAGAGTACCCAGCAAAGAATATCCAAGCAACAATCTATATCATGGTTATTTAATGTCAGCTATATAAAAGTGCTTGTGCAATAAACTTCAGCGTGCACGCACAGGGAGGATAACTTTCAAATAATTGCACGCCTTGGCATAAATGTCTGTATGTGGCTCTGTGCATATTTGCTATTCTGTTTCATAAAATGCATGAAATGTACATATTTTATCAAATCCACGGAGAAAAGGTGTATTCAAATACATAAGTTCATCTATAGAGAAAAATGTCTTAGATGCATAAAGTAGTTTTATTTATCTCAATTCAAATGCCAGGCATTCTTATCTTTTTTTCATTCGGTTACGTCCCACCTGGAATGAGACTCTGGAACATTTGCACATCTGTATTACATCCATTAAACAATGGTTGCATCAAAACAAATTAACACTAATATGTCTAAAATACATGTTCTATTGATCCAGAGACCTCATTCAAGTTCTCATCAGGATTTTAGCTTGTTTGATAAATTAAGTTTTCCCATTAAAGAACCTATTACATTTTAGGGTTTTTGATTGACTCAACCCTTTCCTTTCAATCTCAGATCAAATCTGTCATTAAACTACATGTGTTAGTGGGCTTGAAATATCTCTTGTATAGTATTGACTTTTGTACAATTATTCAAGCAGTAATTTTTCTGCTCACAGATTACTGTATATTTGAGTTTACCTTATAAAACATTCCATCCATTATAACTCTTGTTAAATTCTGCTATGCGCTTAATCACAGGGACAAAGTGGTATAAACAACATATTACTCTGGCACTCTATAGTTTACGCTGGTTACCGGTGCAACAGCAAATCATCTACAAGATTGGAGTGACAGCCTTTAAATTAGTCTACTCAAATTCCTGCCCATGGTCAAATGTGCTGTTAAAAATATATGAACTGTCCAGTCAATTAAGATCATCTCAATGAGGAATGTTACCTGTACCATCAGTCAGATTTGTTCACCTTATGACAACACGAGAGTCTGCCTTCTCAGTCGCAGCACCCATTTTTTAGAATTCCCTACCAATGGAACTCAGAATGTCCGAATGTATTAAAAAATGTAGATTCCTCCTGAAGTGTTTTTTGTTGAAGCAAGCATTTGATTAAGAACTCCAGTGTTGAGCTTTGTGCACCGTATAGCAGCCTAGAGACATATTGATGTATAGTATGCATTGTTTTATATGTTTATATGATGAATGCTTTACTCTTTTTTGTACATTGCTTAGGTCTTTTGTGTTAAGCGATACATTTTAATAAATGAAATGAATCTATAAGATTATTAGGAAGAACAACAATGCTGTTACTCCAACTGAATAATAATTTAAAAGATAAGTTTTGAATTAATATAAATAAAACTACTTTATGCATTTAAGACATTTTTGTTTGTAGATGAACTTAAGTATTTCAACACACCCTTTCTCCGTGGATTATTTCTTTGGTACATCCTCCACCAGTGTGTTGGTTTCACATTTTATAAAATACATATAATTCTACCACACAACAAATACACACAAGAAGGCTTATGCACAAATACATGCAGTGCATTGAAACCACACATATCAACTGAACGCACGTACTTTTCGCACTAATTTTAAATATATATGTGTGTATATTTTAAGTGTCAAAGTAAATTTGGACTTACTTGTATAAGTCCTAATTTACTTACGTAAGCATAGGTGTGTTGAGGAAATTAACCAGTTTACTAATTAGTCCATCTGTTCACCCAGTCCTTCTCCAGGAAGGTATCGAGGCACTCCTGGTTCTTCAGCATGATTCCCCCCACCAGTCCAGCCAGACCTTCCACCCTATCAGTATTACAAAATAAACACTTTTAATGGTGACAGTGGTGGGCCCCACTGTAATAGTGACCATAATATGATCAAATTTGAATTAATGACTGGAAGAGGGAAAATAAGTAAACCTACAGCTCCAGCACTAAATTTTCAAAAGGGAAACATTGACAAAATGAGGAAAATAGAAAAAAAAAGAAAGAAAGGTGCAGCTACAACGCTTAAGAGTGTGCAATAGGCATGGACATTGTTTAAAAATAACTTAGAAGCGCAGTGCAGATGTATTCCACACATAACGAAAGGTGGAAGGAAGGCCCAATGATTGCCAGCATGGTTAAGGTGAGGTGAAAGATGTTATTTTAGCCAAAAGAACTTCCTTCGAAACTTGGAAGAAGGATCCATCTGAAGAAAATAGGATGAAGCATATGCCTTAGAAGGTTAAATGTAAAACATTTATAAGATAGGCTGAGAGAATTTGAAAAGAAGTTGGCCATAGAGGTAAAAACTCTTAATAAAATTTAAAAAATATATATCCAAAGCAAGAAGCCTGAGAGGGAGTCATTTGGACCATTAGATGATTGAGGGGTTAAAGGGGCACTTAGGGGAGATAAAACCATTGCAGAAAGACTAAAAGAATTCTTTGCTTTGGTATTTACAAATGAGGATGTAGGGATTACTCATTCCAGAGATAGTTTTCAGGGGTGATGATTCAGATACAACTGAGAGCCATCAAGACAATATCCAACTCAAGAAATTAAAACAAACTTCACAGAAGATGTCCAGGAACAGCAAAACCCTCTGGCACAGGCATACCACCAAAATATTCTTGCATTAAACACTGTATAGATCTTGAACACTTTGCCTGGATTCTCTCTGTTGATATAAAACTACTTATAAGTAATAAAGAACAGAGCTCTGGAGTCTCAATGCGTAGATGAGACAATGGTGCAGGGAAGAGGGATTCAGTTTTGTAAGGAGCTGGGGAAACATTTGGGGAAGGAGGATACTTTTATGAAAGGATGGGTTCCACCTTAACCAGAGTGGAACCAGTTTGCTGGCACAAACTTTTATAAAGGAGATAGAGCAGCTTTTAAACTAGAAAAGGGGAAAGCTGACAGTCACTCAGCAGTGCATGGTTCAGAGAAATGTATCTTTGAAGGATACTAATGAAACAGGAGAGTTAGGGCATCCCAACAGAGAGGTTCCAATAAAAGCAAATGTAGACCATGTGCCTATATGTAAAAAGTCGCCTGAGCTGATTTCCAAATTATCCCTAACAACCGAAAAGCAGGTTGTTAATACAAACAAAAAACACACTTGAAATGTCTGTATGCCAATGCCAGAAGTCTAAGATGGGAGAGTTAGAGTGTATAGCAGTAAATGATGGAAGCCTACTTGGGCAGGGGGATGTGAAGGAGCCAACCTGAGGGTGTGTGTGTGAGATAAAGCATGTGGGAGTGGGAGCCTGTGTGAGGTCATCTGTATGGAAGTAGGAGCAGAAGCCTGCATGACAGCATGTGAGAGTCTGTGTTTTTGTGTGGGACTATGAAGCTGTGTGTGAGAGAGCATGTAAAAGCAAGAGCCTGTGTGTGAGTGTGTCTGAGAGGGAGAATGGGAGACAGTATGTGAGAACTTGTGTGTTTGTGTGTAAGAGAGCATGTAAGAATGAAAATATGTTTATGTCTGTAGGGGGAGAATGGGATTGGTAACCTGCATATAAGAGACAGCAAATGAAAATGAGAGCCTGTGTGTGTTTGTGAGAGCATGTGTGTGAAAAAGTGCATGTGAGGGACTGTGAGTGTATGTGGGGAGGGGGGGAGGAGTGGGAGCCTGTGTGTATGTGAGAGAGAGCATGAAAGAAACAGGGATTCTGTGTGTGACAAAGTGTGTGTGGGTGAGAGAGTGCATGTGAGAGAGAATCTGTGTGTGAGTAAGAAGGAGGAAGGAAAGAAGGAGGAAAGAGAAGAAACAGAATAAAAGAGACCCTGAAAAAAAAAAGAATAAGGAAAAGATAGACAAGGGGAAAAAAAGAGACTGTGACCAACCGATTAGAAAAATTACATCAGACAACAAAGGTAAAAAAATATATTTTGCCTTTCAATGACTGGAATATGCCGTATTTGGGCATGTGCATTTCTTATATATTTGTATTTTGCTTTTTCTTCACTATTCCAGTGAAGAATCTGGTTTCTCAGACTTTCTATTTCAGTTTTGTCTGCATGTTTGCTTCTGATTTATAGTCCCTTATTCTGTATTAATTAAGGGTCTGTCTGTGTTGCACATATGTGACAGAGGTGCAGTATTTTGGCTAGCATGTAGTTTCTCTGTAGGGATTTGTAGCAGTCCAGTTTGTTCTGTTTGCCCATTAGGTACTATATTAGTGTTCTAGGGCCTGGTGTAATGTTTGCTTTGCTGCCTTTTTATAGATAAGGTTGCTGCTATTTGAGTCCTGAGAGTTACTGTTGTTATGGTAAAGTAAGGTTCTGGGTATTTATTTATTTATTTATTTATTTATTTATTTATTTATTTATTTATTTATTTGTGGGGTTTCTATTATTTCTCAAAGTATTTGGCAGCAAAGAGAATTTGTTTTGCTGTCACTTAGGTGACATCAGACTTTGAATTTTTGGGGTTTTTTTGCATGTCCTAGTTCTGTTCTGCGCCTGTTGTATATCTTTTTATGATGATTATTATGGTTATTGCTGTTTTATTGTAGTTTTATGCATTTTTTAAAAAAGGAATCATAAAATAATATATTGATATTTGTTTTCGTACGTGATTGGCTCTGATGTTTTAAGTGTTTTTTGTTTACCTTTTGCATGATATTGTGCATTTATAAACTGCAATAAATATCAAATAAATTTATACAGATTCATAAGGAATTTTTAATGTTGGTAAGTGCTTGAAATAATAGAATTAAACTTTTTTAAAATATCACTCATGTATGAGGGCTGTTGCAGACTACTCAGAAATCCATTGTAGGGTGCATGCTAAGACATTATTTATGGATAAGAGTACAACTAGTAGGACCTAGATCTATATGTCTACTGCCCACCCATGTTAACCTTGGGCCCCCAAAAAATTCAGTTCTGGCTATGCCACTGGCCATGGCATCAGAACCCAGCCTGCCAGGGCCTGGGCCATGGTGTCAGATCCCCATTGGACAAGGGAAGTGGGGGTCTGGAAGTTTCCTGACACTAGCAAAATGTTTCAGGCCCGGTCCTTTGCCCCGGTATCATGCTCGTGCCTAGGCCAAAATCCTGGTGTCATGCTTAGGCTTATGCTGTAGCCTAGGCTGAGTTGCTGGCATTGCACCTGGGCATGAGCCACGGGCCTTGCTTTTAGCTTAGGCCTTTTCCCTAGGCAAGGCCCCAGTCTTGGGCTTGGGCCTAGTCCTGACAGGTGATTTTTTTTTTTTATCTTTTCCAGGTTGGAACGGGAGGCCATGTGTTTTCTTTTCATTCTAATTTTTTTTGTTTTTGTTTTTGTTTTTGTAAACTAAAGAAAATGACCATTACATGAAATGAAATTTATGAAAAAAAGCACCCCGATAATGAAACAAAATAATAAAACAAATCATTCTGCCCTGCTCATCCCTAATATTGATATGATATATTAAAGGCCAGAAATTACTCTTTTACTAAAATCAAAAATAGTTTCAAGCTAAGTTCAGCCAAAAAACCCCCAAAAAATGAAAATCCGTTTCTTTTTCTTTACAAAATGGGCATGTCTCTGGCATTTGCATGCTATTTTAAAAAATTGATAAATAAAGTCACTAGAAGATATCATCCATGATCTAGGTGAAAAAAGATACAAGGAAGAAAGTGAAAGAAAGAAAAGAAAAGAGGAAGCAGAAAGAAAGAAACCATGGAAGCTAGTGAGGTGAATATTAAAAAGAATAACCATGTGGAGGGGGCCTGTGTAATAAAACACAAGCCAGTGAAGATGAGGCAGTAAATTTCAGCTTGAGCTTCTGGTAGCACTGAGACCACTTGACCTTCAGGCTCATAGTTTATGACATCACCAGAAGCTCTCCATAGAATTTATAACCTTACTCTGGACACTAACTCATCGTTGATTCTCTTCACTTCTGCACTTATCCAAGAACATCAGAGGTAAATATTCCTTGCTTCAATGTTTACAAAACAATCATTTAACATATTTTTGTGAGTTAAAGAAACAGATATGGAAATAAAAGTTGCTGATCATCAAAATATATATATTTATATATATATATTTTATTTTTTTTTGCATGCTATTTGGCGTCAACTCTGTGAGAATTTCAGATGACCTTGAAGTGACAAGTTTAAAGATAGAAGTAATTGCAATTCATGAATGTCTCATAGCCCAGAACATAACTTCTGGATTTAATTCACCTCTTCTTTTCCACCTGCTAGCCCACGCATGCCTAAGAATTAAGTTACCTCAGCTTATAACTTTGACCTGAGGAGCTGAGGGGCATGTGGCAAATCAATGCTTCATACACTAGATCCACCCACATTTCATCCTACAGTTCTGTTACATTTCTTTGCATCTTCTGAGCAGTTCTCTGCATCCCTAAACTGCTATGAAAAGCAGCACATATTGCAAATACATATTTTGCTCTGCTTAGTGCTCAAAAGATTCTATGAACAGCTGATACTGAGCTGTGTAAGGTGGATAGGTAACTTCGTAGGTAGAAGTAGTAACAAGAACTCATTTTGAACTTGCTGCTATATTATGATAAAGTCCAAGCAGAGAAACATAAAACAACAACGATGCAGCATTATTCTCCCCTAGGAAACAATGGCTTCCGTTTCTTCCAGTTTAATGTGATATGTTAATGCAATACAGTATACTGCTTTGAACTATGGCCTTATTTATGTCTCTATTGCACTTCACGGCATGCTAAAATATGCATAGCTGTCTTTTACAAGAAATAAATTAACCCTTTTAGTCATTGCATTTCATCATGTATATTTCTCCAACTCCCAACTTGACATGGAAGCCTAGTGGGGATCTGTTCATTAAACCAAGATAGATTTTCAACAATATTGTACAAGTTGCAAAGCCTTAAGATGCAATAAAAATATAAATTCAATAAGCATCCTCGATGCAGAAACATTGCATCCCAAGAGAGTTTTGTTTGAAAACAGTGTTAGGTGATTAATATTTTTGTGTAATATTTTAAGTGAAAAATTGTTCTGCCATGCCTACAGTAGTACACAAAGTCAAAACAAAAAGAGAGAGGAAATGAAAAAGAGGTAATTCAGTTATCTTTGACAACACCACTAGAAACAGAAGAGATACTGCAGCAACCAAATGTTTGGGACTTTTCCACTCAGGGGTGGAAAAAACGTTCTACATAAGCATATAAGATATGCCATGCTGACTCAGTCAAAAGGTCCACCAAGCTCAGCACTGTCTGGGCCACAAGTTACTGGCAGATCCCAAAGAGTAGATCCATTTCTTGTTGCTTACTCCCAGATCTGCCTGGCTAATAATGGTTTATGGGCTTTTCCTCCAGAAACTTTCCTAACCCCTTTTAAACCCAGTTATGCTAGCTGCCGACCAGTTCTCCAGGCAACAACTTCTATAGATTCATTGTGCATTGAGTGAAAAACATTTTCTCTGATTTGTTTAAAATCTGCTGACTGCTAGGGTCATGCAGGGTCCCCATTCTTAGTGCTGCCAAAGTCAAGCCCTGGAGCTTTGCAGATTCTGTAACAGTCCGCTGCCCACCTAATCTCTGGCATACAGCGGAACAAGCCTATCACTCCGATTTTGCAAAATCTGCATTGGCTGCCAATAAAACAATGAATTAAATTTAAGGTACTTAAACTGCTGAATCAAAATGGACCAGAGTACATTAAATCTCTTTTGATTCCTTATTTCCTGCAAAGGAACCATTGCTCCAGTGAAAAAAACTCACTCCTTGTTCCTTTCTCTGCATCCTTGATGGGAAAAGGATCCCCTTAGGAACCCATAGCTCTCCACGTTCCTTGTGCATGGTAGGAAGGGGGCAGCGAAACTCTTCCTCCCAGTTCTTGTAACCAAAAAAAGGTTTTTCCCAAACGTAGACCAAAAGTCACCAGAAATTCTCCAGGAGGCTGTGGAAGGGCAGGTCTTCCCTATCCTGACCCCCTCCCCCAGAGAAAGGTTTCCCCAAGACCCAGGGGTCATGCAGGTGAGACTTCTTACAAATAAGAACCTCTGAAGTCTCAGAATAACCTGGGATGGAAAACCTACCAGCCAGTGAGCAAACTGGAAGAGCAGATCCCAGACCTCTCTCAGGAACACCAGGCAGAGTTTGCCTGAGTCCTCCATGAAGGCCCAAAAATCCAAGGTATAGGAGAACGCTCCTATACCTCCTCTAACTGCACTGCACCCAGAGCTGTCAGGAAAGAGATGCTTTTATTACCTCAGCAGAAGGGGCTGTACTGAACAGCGCCTCCCCAAAATCTCCGCCTCTCTGTCCCTAGCTAAAGGAGTACAACTCAGGGAACTACTGGTAATGAACTCCAGTGGGTCATTACACTTCCTGTTGCAGTATACTTACTCCCTTTCATAAGATGCTAAAGTACAACATGTGTGCAATCAAAATGACATTTTACATTGAAATGTTTGTCAATGTCATTGGAGGATCTATGGATGCAGTGTGATACCATCCTTTTCCTAGGAAAGTGTTTATAATTTCTAGCACGTCCTTTCAGTGAATGTAGCTCCTGGTTGATACATACCACCTGGAGAATGTTGACCAGGCTATCTGACCCACTAGAGTCACAGTAGATTGAAAAGATACAGAGGTCCATGTTCAGCTGCTCTGTGGCTCAGCTAACTAGTCAGATAAACTTATCTGGATAACTTAGCCCAGATGTTCAGCAGTGTGGCCCCATTGCTGAATATATCTGGCTGACCAAACTTAGGGGGTCATTTATCAAATTGCGTTATGGCGTTTTTGCACGCGTTAAGTGCCTTTAACGCCTGCGAAAACCCCTTAACGCGTGCAAAAATGCCTTTAACGCCTGCGATAGCACCATCACGCATGGTGCGATGCAAATCTGAAAAAGAGGAGGAGTTAGGGGCGGGAGTGGGCTGGGCTCACAGTTTTGCGAAGCCCTATTGCACGGCTTTAATGCTGATTTTTAACTACACCTTTTTCATTAGCGTTAGGCTGTGCGATAGGGTGCGTTGCAGCTTTATTGCACATTGCGATGTTTTTAATTCCGAAATGTATCACAAAGTGTGAAAAGGTTAGTGTTTCGCATAGGTATTAGTGCACTTTGCGATAAACAGCCTATTACCATAAAACACATCCCTTTTCTTATCACATGCGATATTTAGTGCATTTTGATAAATCCAGGCCTTAGCTAGATAAGTTATCTGGCTAAATCTATATTTATTTATTATTTATTCATTTATTTATTAACTTTTTTATACCGACATTAGTTTGAAACATCATATTGGTTTACAAAAAACTGAAGGTAGAAAATACATGGAACAGGTAGGGGGAAATGGACAAAAAGAAGAAGAAGAACAAAAATAAAAATATACAAGGAGATTGAACTAGATAATGAAAAAAATAGAGTGAGAAATGAAGGAGTAGCTGGATAACTTATCGGCCCGGTGGAACGCACTGTTAACCTGGGTTTGGCACTAGCTTTACCCCTTATTCAGTAAGGGGAAATAGCGCATCGAAAACGGGTGGCTAACCCCCGAAACTAATAGCGCCTGCAACATGCCAATGCATGTTGATGGGCCTATTAGTCATTCCCACGCGATACAGTAAGTAAAATGTGCAGCGATGCCACACATTTTACCTTCAGAAATTAACACCTGCCAAAGGCTGGGTTTAATTTCTGCCGGCGCCAGGGAAGTGTACAGAAAAGCAGAAAAAACTGCTTTTCTGCACTCCCTCTGACTTAATATCATAGCGATATTAAGTCGGAGGTCCCCCCCCCAAAAAAAAATTAAAAATTAAAAAAAACAAAAAAAACATTTAAATCAGCCCATGGCCTGCGGGTCAGAAGACGGATGCTCAATTATGCCAGCGCCTGTTTTCTGAACCCATGGCTGCAGAGGGTTTGAGAACTGACGCCTACAAAATTGAACATCAGCTGTCAAACTCGCTGACAGCCGCCGCTCCTGTCAAAAAAGAGGCACTAGGGATGCGCTAGTGTCCCTAGCGCTCTTTTTTTTTTTAATATTTCTTTATTAGCATTTTTTATAATAAAGGCAACCCATATGGTAACCATTGTCAATCATCACTTAACAAAACATTCGTAAGGATCAACAACCAATCAATGAACAGTATATAATATGTAATCCCTTTCCCCAACCCCCTCCCCCTCCCTTGGTCAGAGTGAGCTAATTGTCCTCAATGTGTACTACAAGGAGTGCGGTCTCTTGGAAGAAGCTTTGTAGGCTTGAGATCTCAATTGTTGGAATAAGTCTTTCTTGGCCTGTGGGAGTAAAGCGTAATATCCATGCCAAATCTCTTCACACTTATGTTGTACTCGGTGAGTTTGTATATTAGCAGTCATAATTTCAAATTGCAGTAGAGTGTCCATTCTGTTCATAAGAACATAAGAAAATGCCATACTGGGTCAGAACAAGGGTCCATCAAGCCCAGCATCCTGTTTCCAACAGTGGCCAATCCAGGCCATAAGAACCTGGCAAGTACCCAAAAAAAGTCTATTCCATGTTACCATTGCTTAATAGCAGGTAATGGACTTCTCCTCCAAGAACTTATCCAATCCTTTTTTAAACACAGCTATACTAACTGCACTAACCACATCCTCTGGCAACAAATTCCAGAGTTTAATTGTGCGTTGAGTAAAAAAGAACTTTCTCCGATTAGTTTTAAATGTGCCCCATGCTAACTTCATGGAGTGCCCCCTAGTCTTTCTACTATCCGAAAGAGTAAATAACCGATTCACATCTACCCGTTCTAGACCTCTCATGATTTTAAACACCTCTATCATATCCCCCCTCAGTCGTCTCTTCTCCAAGCTGAAAAGTCCTAACCTCTTTAGTATTTCCTCATAGGGGAGTTGTTCCATTCCCCTTATCATTTTGGTAGCCCTTCTCTGTACCTTCTCCATCGCAATTATATCTTTTTTGAGATGCGGCGACCAGAATTGTACACAGTATTCAAGGTGCGGTCTCACCATGGAGCGATACAGAGGCATTATGACATGTTCCGTTTTATTCACCATTCCTTTTCTAATAATTCCCAACATTCTGTTTGCTTTTTTGACTGCCGCAGCACACTGCACCGACAATTTCAATGTGTTATCCACTATGACACCTAGATCTCTTTCTTGGGATGTAGCACCTAATATGGAACCCAACATTGTGTAATTATAGCATGGGTTATTTTTCCCTATATGCATCACCTTGCACTTATCCACATTAAATTTCATCTGCCATTTGGATGCCCAATTTTCCAGTCTCACAAGGTCTTCCTGCAATTTATCACAATCTGCTTGTGATTTAACTACTCTGAACAATTTTGTGTCATCTGCAAATTTGATTATCTCACTGTTCGTATTTCTTTCCAGATCATTTATAAATATATTGAAAAGTAAGGGTCCCAATACAGATCCCTGAGGCACTCCACTGTCCACTCTCTTCCACTGAGAAAATTGCCCTTTTAATCCTACTCTCTGTTTCCTGTCTTTTAGCCAGTTTGCAATCCACGAAAGGACATCGCCACCTATCCCATGACTTTTTACTTTTCCTAGAAGCCTCTCATGAGGAACTTTGTCAAACGCCTCCTGAAAATCCAAGTATACTATATCTACTGGTTCACCTTTATCCACATGTTTATTAACTCCTTCAAAAAAGTGAAGCAGATTTGTGAGGCAAGACTTGCCCTGGGTAAAGCCATGCTGACTTTGTTCCATTAAACCATGTCTTTCTATATGTTCTGTGATTTTGATGTTTAGAACACTTTCCACTTAGCACATGATTTCCAACTGGAAAATATTTCTGAATAGTCAAATAGGCTTGTGTGTAAAATTGCATTGCGACAACTCTTATGATTCAACAGAAAAACAGTTCTTTTCATGTGAAAATTCCCTTGGCCCCTGGTAACCCTATTGGTCCTGTAGATAACTGGATTATTTGCAGGGTTTGATCTCTTTTATTGAGGATGTAATTGTACACAAGCTTCTGAGATCACATGGGTCTCTTCTTCAGACCTGAAGTAAGGCCAAGTGTCCTCTTGAAAGTTCATCTCAGCACAGAAGCGTAAAATATTCAGTACAGGTGAACCGATTCAGATCTGCTGCAGATCCCTCCAGTCCTGCAGTGGAATTGGGTAGAGAGCACTTTGATCCTGAGGAACAACTCCAGTCCTCATTGCCGGTCAATATAAAGTCATGAGATCCATCCTAGGAAAGACAGTTCTGTGTTGGAGAGTCTAATTTTAACTTTGCCACAGCACTGTAGTAACAGTCAGGCCAACATGAGGATAAGCAGATTTATTTTTACTGAGTGGGACTTACTTTGGGAAATCAATAAATCATGTGCTTGTAGGTCAGAGGATCGGATATGCGTCACAAGCGATTCCCCTATCAAATATCATTGGTCCTGGGTGTTTTCAGGGACATAGCAGAACACTGGATACACTGAGCTCCTAAAAAGTGTGAATTGTACTTGTTTTATTTAGTTTTATTTTAATATGTCCATTGTTCGGCATCTAAAATGAGATAAACTCCCATGTGGGTCTTTATGAGAAAATAATTGGTCCTTTTACCTATTGATTCCTCATCGGTTCACCACCTGGAATAAACCTGTTCCATTGCTCTACATATGAGATTCAAAAAATAATTAACTTCTGCATGCAATTCTAGAAGCCTTCATTTTTTGCTATCATTATAAAGAAATCAAATCACTAACAGTTAATATTTGACCTTGCATTTCCTATCTCAACAACTTATACACTGCAGATCTGGATTAATTTGGTTCCAGGCAAAAACTGCATTTTAGAAGTGCAAAGACAATTATAAGGGATAGGTTTCTCATGTTTGAAAAGCCAAGCATTTATTTTAAAGTTTGAACAATAAAAACATATCCACAGTTTGTTCATGGCAACCTGTTTTTCAATAGTCTGCCATAAGTCGCCAAATGCATGGTAAGTGCCCTCCGAGAGATGTATGCTAGTATTGCATGAACTGTGTGGCGGAGACTACACAGTTCATAAAATACCACTTATTTCTGCTCCAAAAGTATGCCCGTATGTTTCAGCAGGCGCACACTTTCTCTACCCATTTTTTCCAAATCTTTTTTATTGTGACATTGGCAGAAGCAAGCAGGCAATATTAGTACAAGACACGAAGATGTTGCCCATTACACAGAAACATGTAATCCAACTCTCCCGCTAAGTAATTGTGTACCCTTCATTAGCCCCCATGCCAATTTATGTGCATAGGTATTATAACTTTCAAATGGCATGCATGTACGCGTGTATGTTATAAAAATAGCCCTGAAGCAGATAGGTGTGCCCCTAATTTTCTTCGTGGGGCATAGCAGCGTAAAGACGAGTTTGAGCTGCACAAGTGGGGGGATTTTAGAACAGATGCATCCATGCCATGACCAGTTTCACCAGTTCATCCACCAAGTCACCCAGTCTAAAGCTAGGTCCTCCGATCCCCTCTGCTTCTTTAGCCTGCACTCCCCCCCCAGTTACCTGAGACACCTTAAACCCCTCAGGGATGCCCGTATCGTTTTTTACACCTCCTCCATCGCACAAATAAATGTTTGCAGCACTGGACCTGGAAGAGCGCCCAGACGCGTAGGTACTCATGTGCACATCTCTTGGCCAAGCCACGGAACTCCCATGCTTCGCCCACCCCAGGCCCCTTTTTTCTCTGATGTGAGATATGCACACATCAGCACATGCGCACACATGCCCCCACCCCCCAACTTTCCAAAATAGGGTGGATATGTATGTACTAGATGTGTGACCATCTCCCGATTTGGCGAGGCATCTCTTTTAAAATTCACCTTGTATGCACATAATAATTATAACATGTGCGCCCAATAACCATAAGTTATACACAGAGGCAGGCATTTTATAAAGAATGCACATATTCCACCTCTGAAATTACTTGTACACATACCTGCTATCTCCAGTTCGCCAATGCCTCCACCAGTTCACCCAGACCCTCCAGCACTTCACCCTACCACTTATCCCCCTAACTCCCACCCAAGAATGGTAGACAAAAGACAAATGCAATTTCATTTCTGTAACTTAATTAGCAGGTGCAAATCCATACAGATGAGTTAGATAATGTATGAGCGCATACTGCTTACAAAATAGTAACTTGCACATGTCCTTCTGAACCCCGCCCCAGAACACCTGTATACACCACTTTTTTCCTGTTAACATTTACGTATGACACGCACTGACATTTCGAAAATAGCATATAGGTGCGTCCGTGCTGCTTGCATGTGTTTATGCCTATTTGATGCATGCAAACCTTTTGAAAATGAGCCCCTATGTGTATGCAGTGAGAAGCCACAGGAATGAAGATCCATAAACTATCAGTCATTTCTGCGAGCTCTACGTAATAGAGTTAAATCACTTGGCACAAATGGACTACTTATTAGGTGACATTTGTCCCTTTTTAAATAGATTTTAGCTCCCTCCTAATTAAGAAATATTATGTGCAAGAGCTTACTGACCCTTGAAAGAACCTGTTAACTTATCTGACTTTTGTGCTCTGCGTGGGAACTTCTCTTCACAGCTGTAAATTCCAACAGTTTTTATATGCTAATTACTGTGAAGCAGATATTAAGATTTAACCACCTCACTATTTTATTTCCGTGAATATTTAAGCAGTCCTCCTCCTGGGTCAACCTCGGTCCTGTATAGGGATAGGGGTAGATTTCTTCTTTATTGCTGCGGCTGCAGTGGCAGATCTATTCCTGAGCCCGGGGTGGGAAGGAGAGGAAATATTCTAGGGCTCTTGACCAATTTGCACTTAGTCCAAGCCCTTAAGTGTTCCATCAATGTTTTCGGTAGAAGTTACCTGACGCGGTAAATTTCTTAGGACACCTTGCATCCTCCTTATTGCATGCAGACACCATCCTGTCTAAGGATCCCCTTCTCAGTGCAGGAGCTCCTCTTAGAATGGCTTGTAGGGATTTCTTTACATTTTAGGACACCCCTGTGTACCTGTTATTCAATGATATTTGCTGATGTAATGCAGAGCAGCCTCTTTTCTTCCATTCTCCATGGAGGCAATTCTTTGATGGGCACTTTTTACACTCTTCCTGGATCAAATACCAATTAGGCACTCGCATACTAACTGGAATAGTTATTGTACTCTCATTTTCCTCGCCAAAAATATAGTGGGTAACTACTGGTCCTGAGATTTTTTACTGGAGAATCAAACAGCATATAAAATTGTAGGACTTTCTCCCTCCTGAAAACAAGTTTTAGAAGTGAGAGCTATCATGCCAGAAAAAGAGGAAATTCTCCACTTTTATTTTGATCTCAATCTCCAACCAAGAAAGAAATAGAATGAAAAAGTCTAAAAATACCTTCCCCTTTTCTACTCTCAAACTTCAGGTAGGAAACTCACAGTGCACTTCCTCTGGGCAGCTGTCTACTCCCGAGACCACATACAGAACAAATGAAAGACTGGCGTGTTCATCCTGCAGCTCCCTGCAGGATGGATTACCTTTCTCCAGCTTAAGTCTTTAGAAAACTCGAGGGTAGCTGTGAAATCCGAGCACAATCCATTTTAGAGGTATGCATTGTGGCCCAGCTGGTCATGGTGGAGGGGAGTAGCATCCATTTCACGAATGACATCTAAACAAGCCAGAATGCCCATGCATGCCTACCTCACCCTGACATCACACTGGTGACACCTGGACAAGGTGGGATCAGGCATTAGCCCTATTGGGGTGCATCAGGAGGATATAGGTGGCCTGTGCTGCACAGAGATGTGCTTCGGGTTTTCATATCGTGTTGGGCTTCGTTTTGGGGCCTCCCCGTGGGAATTTCGTTTTTCCCTTGGTTTGGGGTTCTTTTTTTTTCAGGGGCCCCGATTTTCGGGTTAGTGCGTGCCAACTCCCGATAGTGCGCACTAACATGGCAGATTTAGCATGCACTGATGGGGAGTCAGTGTGCACTAACAGTATGTTGAGATGGGGATCAAAAAAGGCAGTAGCTTTGTCCTGTGTAATCTGATACAGAAATGCAAGAAAATAAAATAACTAGGCATTTTAACAGAGGTTGAAGGGTAGGCAACAACCATGATAGAAGCTGGGGTCACTTCTGAAGCATCAAATTCAGGATGTAGGCACGAGGTGGATTTCCATATGCCTCATGAAGCAGACATGAGTGGAGTAAGAGGCAACCTTTCATGAGTTGTCTGTGGATACCAATATAGGTACATAAGTTTGGATCAGCCCCTAGGCCATCAAAATTATTTACACATGGTGCGGGTGGTGTATGTCCTGAAACCCTTCAAGGATGCCATGGGGGCCTGCAACAGCCACCTTAGGTGAAGTCATTCCCATAGTCAACCTCCTGGAGAGAAAGTAACAGGACATCTGGCAGGAGCAGGGAATTGTTCCAGACACACAGGCGCTTGTGTTCTGCTTTAAGCTGCAACAGAAAAATTGGCAAAACCGTTACCCAGCTGGATTCTTGCAAGCTGTCCATCCTGCATGATCCACAGGTGAAAGGAAACCCATCTTCTCATCCAACACTCTGACTCACGGGAAGGAGAAGCTGGTGACTAGGGTTCAGGAATATGAACACAAGAGACAGAAGTGCATTTGTTTGTTCTACATTGTTTTAATTTATTGCACTCTACCTTGGGCTATTAGTTATAAAAGTGAAGCAACTTTAAACCTTAAATAAATACATTTTCTCCTGTCTATTCAGAGTGAATATTTGGCGTACTTAGAGACTTAGGGGTGAATTTTAAAAATGCTCTGCATGTAAAAATTTGCATAGATGTCCATTAAGTAGCATCTACTCACATATTTATAAATGTCACAAGATAAGTGTGCATTCTCACTTTTCTGTGCACATATATGCACTTTAAAAAAAGGAAGGTCTAAGGGAGTTCAGGGCAGGACGAACACTTACACGCATAAGTTGCTATTTTTAAAGACACTCACATGTTCACATTTGCCAACTTAATTGCATATTTTCACACCCTCTAATTATCTGGTATGAGTGATAGTAAATGAGTTTATTGTGCAGTACTGCCTGAGTGGGAGGTCTGGAGAAACTGGGGGAGATTAGCCAGAGAAGGACACTTAAAACTCAGCATTATCCAGCTAAATGGCTTTGAATGTGATATTATTTGTACTTAATGCCAGTTTTCACATTACAACATAGTAGATGACAGTAGGAAAAGACCAATTGGACTAGTTATTCCTGTCCACATTGTAAGGACAGAGCTCAGCTGCAAACCATATGGCATGACCCCTTGTAGAATAACCTCCATTTTCCGAGGTAGTACTCTCTTGGACTGTTAAGCATGCAAGATCCCTTGTTTAATTCACTCCCCGCATGCTTCCTCCCTTTGTCTAGCTCCAAAGCTTAAAATAAACTAAATTGATCTGAAGAAGAGCATGGCTGTTGCCCAAACTTTTGGCCTCCTCTGTCTCGGTGGTCTTTGTAGATGGCTCCCTCCCATCTCTAACCTGCTGAACGGATCCGGCAAGGCCTGGCTTCCTGCATTTCCGTTAGCCCTCCTGTTTATTATCGCGCTCTCAGCCTGCCAGCTGTGAACCAGCTGCTGGTTAATTCTATCGCTGCCGCCCGCCAGACGAGATTCAGCTATGGGGGTTTCCTGAAATTCCGGCCATATAACACAATGGCGCCTGAGCCGTTTTTATCGGTGGCCATGGGGATCCCTTCTGCCCATGGAAAACCCATGGATGGGGTAAAATGTGATATGGGGGACCCAGGAGGGTGAGAAACGGTGGTGGTGGTGGGGGGGGTTAAGCTTTTTTTGTAGTTTTTGTTATACTTTTCCTGGGTGTACAATTTTTTTTTATTTATATATATATATATCTAATTTTGCTTTTGTTTCTATGAATATAAATTATAAAAAGTAATATCTATATTGGCTTATTGATTGGCATTGGATCATGATTAGAACCGTTATTTAAAAGCCCAGATACACAGTAGTGAGCAAAGCTGTTTTCAGGGAATGAAACATGTAGATGAATTATATCCTTACCTATGGCTATTGATAGGATAAATTATTTAAAATTGTGAAAAGATGCTTGTATACACAAACGATCTTGATGAGAGGAGTCCTTGAACAGGAAATCCACATTGCAGTAAATAGGTAAAAGAGGGTTGCTCTGTGATTGCCAGACTGTAATGTTCCTTGCAGCTTGTTTGCTGACAGAGTTATTTGTGGAGCTAGGACAGTGCACTTGCATATTTAAGCATTTTTCCCTTTACTATGTGACTGCTGGATTTGCTTCTCTGGTTAAGATCGGTAGGTCAGTGGTTTTAATCCCAGCCCCTCATATAATCTTAATAGCATGCAATACTGCTAAAGCTGCAGGACATCGAACAGGCTTGTCCTTAGTGCTATTACTGTCAACTTGGTTTCACGGGTGGTACTGTGTGTGTTGGCTTGAACCTACGCAGTACATGTGGCCTTGTGTTACAGCTTCTTTGTTTAGCTATCAAAGCATGATATTTTAGGGATGTGCTATCATTCAGGGACCCCTGAAACCCGAACAAATGTTTCCCGAAATTTCAGGAAAAAAATTTGGTTTTGGGTTGGCACGCACTAATGGGTCATCCCCGAATTACAAAGGCCTGAACCGCGGGGAAATACGTTATTTCCCGTGGTGGGCTGAGTGAAAACGAAGCCCGAACCAAAAGGTTCAGGCTTTGCACATCCCTATTACATTTCACCTGTCGTAAGATCCATTGGCTCCACTCCCAAGAAAATGAAGGGATTCAGACAATCTTCCAAAGCCTGGTGAGAGGATATATAAATAACTATAATAATTAACACAATGCTTTTCTGCTTATAGATGACACCTACTAGTCAGATTAAGAAATGCTACTAATTTTATTAATGCAACACCAATAAAAGCTGTCAGCCAAGAAACAATTTGGAATTCAGGAATCCTCCCAAATAATTCTGCCTTATCACCCATGCATTGTAAGATGGTTGGACATTACAAGTGGCTGCACATAGTCACTGCCCTTGACATGGATAATTTGCAAAGCCATTTTAGGCTTTATCCAAAGTAAAATGGCTGTCTGAAAAAAGGCTAAAGGTACATATGGGATTCCACAGCACACATGCCATTCAGCTGGAGAGAGGGAATGTGTTCCCAGGGCCATGTTTTGGGCAAGATCAGAAGTCATTCTTCAAACCTGTGCCCATTAATTTTCCAGAGAAATTCTACTCTCAGGAAAAACAGATGCAAAATGTCTGTGAGAGAACTTTGTTCCCATGATAGTGTTCAAAGGGAGAACATGCACAATACCTTCCCTGCAGAGGCGGAGGGTGACTGCTGAGGTTGGTGGTGCGTCAGAAAATTTGCTGCTGCTGCCATCCTATGACCCAACCCACTGAGCTGCCTCTCCAGCCTGACATCATCAATCAAGGCCAGGCCCAAAATGACTCCTTTGACATGCTAACATGGATGGCATTGAGCCGGCCTTGTGGGAAGCAGTGCAGAGTGTTGGCAGCCCAGAGCAGGAGCAGAGCTTTCCTCTATCAGTGCCGTCAGCCAGGAATGGCTCAGGACAATCTGTTGCCTGAGGAGAGGGATGGGATAAAATGTGCCAACCGCTCCCCCTCCACTACCACCCCTGCTAAGGTACCCAAAGGGGATACACTCCACAAGAGACAGGCCCTCACCATATAAAACAAACATTCAAAATCTGGTGTCACCGCAGTAACAGCTACATAAACATCTTCTACTCCTGGAAACTTTAAAAAAGGACCCTCAGAACCTATAGAGAAAACCTGCCAAACCAAGACAAACTTCCAGGACTCAAACAGTTACAGCAGCATCTGCCCCTGGGAAGAGTTAGCTCTGCAAATACTACTATAGGACCTAGAACACCAATGCACCTCCTACTGGAAAAACAGAACAAGCCAGACACTACATGCCAGCAGAATCCTTCACTTCAGTCACACACATAGAACACAAACTGGTCCTTAGCTAACACACAATAAGGGACCACAAATAAAAAAAACAGAAAAATGTAGACAAAAACTCAAATGGAAACCTCAAAGAGCCTGACTCTCCATGCAGTGCAACCCCAAAGAAAAAAAAACAAACCAGAAATGCATTTCCTCCTATTCTGAGAAAAATGCAAAGATGTAACAAATGCACATTCCCGAAGCTGACTTATTCCTTCTCTAAAAACTGAACATAAAATATGTCTGGGCATTGTTGTTGTTGTTATGATTGAGCTGGTCCTGGTCTCTCTCTTCAGTTTTCTCCATTCCATTTTCCATTTCTTCTCTCCTCCTGTCTTCTTCTCTTGCTTCCCTACATCTCTCTCGGACATCAATCCTTCCCTTCCATCTTTTTCTCCATTTCCCTCTGCTTTGCCTTTCTATCCATACATAATTCTTCTCCCCTCTCTAACACTCCAGTCCTCAGTCTTCCTCGTTCCCCTTCTCAGCTATTTACCAGTTTTCCATCTCCTATCCTAATCTCCCTCTATCCCTTCCATTCCCCTGTCTCGCTCCTTTTCCAGCATCATATTCCCCTTTCTCTAGCACCCATTCCCTAATCCCCCACTTCCACCACCATCTGTACTCACCCAAACCTCATCCCCCTCACCAGCCCCCTACTCCTTCCCTGTCACTCATTCCTTCCCTGACCTCCAGCCCATTCTTCTGTCTCTCGCTCCCCTCTTATCCCTTCTTCACCTCCTCCCCTGCCCCATTCTCATTCCCTTCACAGACCCATCCCTTTCCTCACTGCCCTCCTCAGCACCCCCAACCCTACTCCACTGCCTTTTACCTTCTCTTCAGTCCTCCAGACCATTCACATCACCTTTCAGTCCTTTCCCACCCTTCAACCCCATTCCCTTACCTCCATCTGATACCCTCACTTATACTGCCCACCATCCAGTCTAACATTTCCCACTAGTAACCACCCAATTCCCACTGTCCCCCATGTCCCCGTTCAAGTCCCTGCTCTCTGTCATTCACAAGTCCCTGCTCCACCTCCTCCAACTCTGTCAGAGTTCCAGCTCTTAACTCTGTCCCACCGCACAATTCCCTACTCTCCCCATCTCTGATCTTCCCCTGCTTCCCACCCCAATATCTATCTACTCTCTCTGAGTCCCCAAGTGCCATTCTTCCCATGAGCTCCCCCAGACCACAGATCCCATTCTTCCCATGCTCTCACTAGACTCCCACATCCTATTCTTTCCTAATCTCCCCTTCAACCACTGTCTCCCATTCTTCCCCTGTAGTACACCCAAGTCTCAAAGTCTCAAATTCCAATTCTTTTCCTGTCCCCTCCCCCCCTCCCCAGTCCCTGCTTCTTATCTTCCCCTGCTCTTCCCCTCGGCCCCAGTCTTCCTCTACCTCAACCAATACCTCTAACCTGCTTGGCTGCAGCTTAAATACAGGCGTCACCTGCAGTCCCGTGGTGAAACATTCCCTGTTTGAACCCTGTGAGGCTCTACAGCAGATGTTTCAACCATGCGGACCTCTGTAGATTCAGAGCCTTGCAGTTCAAACTGCAGATTTTTCACGGCGGAGCTGCAGGAGGGAGGAGGCGCCAGTATTTAAGCGGGAGCGCAACAACTTAGAGGTGCTGGTTTGGATCAGGGGAAGCACAGTGGAAAATAGGGGGTGAGGGTGACAGCATCAAGCTGGTGGTGCATGGCACACCCTTTTTAAAGTTGCTGGTGCCTGTACAGCACTGTGCATTATGGAAGCTATGGCCCCTGCTCCCCAGGGAAAGTGAGATTCAAGGTTTGCACCTGCAGAATTTGCATCTAGGTGGACAGTATGAAAATTATCCCCAGCATTGTTAAAAAGATTTTCTTAAGGGATAAGGGATCTGCATTCTGTAGTTTCTCATGTCCATAGTGCATGTGTGTTCTAACATTGGGTGCATTTTAAGAAATTCAAAATTAATGGATAACCAACTCAAATTAACTAACAAATAATCACAGCTATGTGCAAGACAAACTGAATAGGCCACTATTAATATCCATAACCATTTATCAGGTATTGATTTAACATAGCAAATGTAATAGTATAGGATGTTCAGCATTGAAGGCATTAAGAATCAGGTTAATTCACATCCAAAGATTAAGAGTTAAAGTCTTCATGTGAGCATTTACCACTGAATATATGATAAATATGAAAAATGACACAAGGAGGCCTAGACAATAGTGCACATTAAGGGTTATGTGCACCGTGTAAGTCCCGTGGCTTGCAGAAAGGGGCGGGGGCAGGACGGTCTGGAGGTGGGGGCAAGGTAAGGCTCCCGAAGTACCCATTTCTCCAGGGAGTCCTTGTTTCTCAGTCTGAGGTACCGGTCCTCAAGTTCCCAAGTCCAACTCCGGAGGCTCCAAGGGGTTGCTTCACTCCTGTGCTGTGAGACTTCCTGAGCTCGCCCCGTGGTCTGCATCCAGCCTCCCGGCTATGTAGGGGACAGTGTGGTCCATGACCAGCCCCTCGTGCTATGTAGGGCACCTGAGGATCTTGCTCATCCATGCCTGTGTCCTGGTTTCTGTTACAGTTCCGCCCATTCCCGCACTCACAACTCATCACAGGTGCAACTCATGTCCCGACCTGAGCCGTCCTGTGGCCCAAGGGCGCCGCTCTCCCATGAGCTGAGTGAAGCGCGCCAAGCTCGCTCCATTGGCACCTTGAAGGCTGTGCTCGCTACAGAAGTGTGTAAGTCAAGCTGCTCGCAGAAAGCATACTCATATTCTGTTCCTACAAGAAACCTATTTATCAAAAGAAAGAACTTAAAACATTATGTAGTGGTTGGGTAGAGCAAATTTGTTCTGCACAATATGCATCTAGAAGCCGCGGAATATGCATCTTGATTGATAAAGATTTGCTATCTCGCTCTCTAACATTGAGGGGAGTAATATAATCCTGGACTGGATGTTATGTTCCACTTTTGTTACATTGGTGAATGTATATGGACCTAATGATAATCATAGCTAATTCTATAACAAACTAGTGGAGGTCCTCTCAACATTTGAAACGTCCAGATTATACATAGAGGGAGACTGGAACCTTTGCCTTGAGCCCCATCAAGATAAATCCTCCTTATTGGGGTCAGGGCCAGGCCAAAAGTCTCCTATTTTGGCTGCTGTTTGGAGACTGCAACATCAAGACGAAAGGGATTATACTTTTTACTCGCCCGAGAATTGATTTTTTTTCTTCTGTTCTTCAACTATGACCTCACACACACTGCATAGTGGCATTCTACCCAACTATATTTCAGAGCACCATCCAATATCCATAGTGATTGACCTACAGGGCATCTCACCCAGGGTGAGAACATGGCATTTAATGTGTCCGTTTGGAGAGAAATGCTTTCTCATGTTGATGTGGCCGGGGCAGTTTCTGAATTTAATCAGTTTAATCCAGAGACTGACCATGCTCCCACTTTACATTGGGAAGCATTTAAGGCTTTTCTACAGGGCAAAATTAAAGCTTATGCAAGCAGTTTACATAAAAAAAATTGATGAAACAAAATGAATTACTAACTGAAATATCCCACCTACAGGCCGATGCAGTATTGACCCGTGTTTAAAGTGTGCTCATGACTGAGAGCCCGCTCCCGTAATGCGCACCAATCAACCTATCCCAGGCATCCGATTTAATATTTAATGCGGGTGCCACAGTGAAAAGGAGGTGCAGGGGAAATTGTGCGAGCCTAGTGCCTCCTCGGCAGCGAGTGTCCAGGAGAGGAGGCTGTCAGCCGGTTAAGAAAATGGATGCTCAGTTCTTAAGCGTGCCCCTTTTCCTAACATGCGCACAGCCATGGGTTAGGAAAATGGATGCTCGTTAATTGAGTGTCCCTTTTCCTAACCTGACCACCAGCACACTTTTTTTTTTTTATTCTCCTATTTTGGTTTCTCTGGCTTAATATCGCAACAAAATTAAGTCAGAGGAGCCGAAAAAAGGAACGGAAAAGCAATATTTTCTGCTTTGCTGTAATGTATCTGGGCTCCTCAAGAATTAACGCCTGCTCCAGGTAGGCATTAATTTTTGCGGGTTAAAATGTGCGCGTCAGGTGCACATTTTTTTTTTTTCATCGGGTGAAATAGATCATAGCTTCATCAACATGAATTTACATGGCGTGAGCACTATTACCTGTACACTCGATTGGATGCTCGTTTTGGATGCGCTAACCCCCGTTTTGCATCGAGGGTTATGGATGCACGACCAAAACGCGCATTCAATCATGTGTTGTCTTGAGCCATGTGCTGTGGCCAGCGCACAGTATTGCACTGGCCTGCTAGAATACATACACAAAACTGAATTGCTCTGTCAAAATCTATCATCATCTTGAAAAAGTACAGCAGGAATTGGAAAAGTGGAAAGTGCATTAAAGTATTTGTGTCTGAAATTTTATGAGCAGTGTGACAAATGTGTTTGTTTTGTTTCTAGGGATGGCCATAAAAACTAAAATTAGTCAGTCCTTGATCTAATGCAAAAAAAAAAAAACTAAACAGAAGGATAAGGTTTATCACTATGTGAATTCGAGAGTGCTTTCCTTGACCATTTTTCTTCCTTGTATGAGAAGCAGGGAGGAGTGATGATGGGTGATAGCTGAACCTCTGGACACATTGCAGCTTCTGTCCATTCCACCTACACAAAATGAAATGTTGACAGCGCCATCACATTTCTTGAGATTCAGAGAGCGCTAAAGGCATTACCAGCTAGTAAATGCCCAGATCCAGATGGGGTCCACAATGATTTTTATAAAACATTTTTGCCTGATGTGGGCCTTTTCCTGCTGCCATTGTTTAATGCGTTGGGAACCCCAGAATCTTTGCCTGGTACCCATACAGATGCCTCTGTAACTCTAATTTATAAACAAGGGAAGGGATGTCTTGAGTGTAGTTCGTACCACCTGATTTCTTTAACTCAGATATAAAGTTACTGACAAAATTTTGCAGCTGTGATTGGAAGATGTATTGCTTGATAGCTCCAGATCAGTCTGCGTTTGTAAAAGGTCTGTATCAACAGCTAATACTCGGAGACTTTTGAACATTTTATATGGTGGGGGAGGGAGCAAAAAAGGATTACTTATTTCACTAGATGTGGACAAGTCATTGATAGGCTGTCATGGACATTTTTATTTGCGGTACTATAGAAATTCAGGTTCTCACCTACAATGATCACTTGGATTTGATCAAAGTACACTAGACTGCGAGCACAAATAATGGCTAATAAATCCTTAACTTCTATTATATATCTCGGGGTCTCCCCTCCTCTTTTATCTGGCAGCGAAAACCCTAGTAACAGCCATACATGCAACCCCTTCCATTAAAGGAATACAAATAGAAGGAAAAGATAAGATTGGTCTTTTTGCTGATGATGTCCTACTTTTCTTATCTAATCCAGTTGCTTCGGGTTCAGCCCTTCCTGATGTTATAAAGCAGTTTGACAGGTAACACTATCAACTACTCAAAATCTGAAATACTCAAGCTTAACCCACATACAGCAAAACCCATCTACTTGTCTGGTTTAAATTAGTTTGAGTTGGTTTCACTTATCTTGGGATACACTATACAAGATGCTATAAGGATCTTTTTAAAAAGAACTACGGTCTTGTAGAGAAATTGGAAAAAAAGATCTCTTTTATTGGCGCACAATTCTTCCTTCATGAATAGGTAAGATAAGCTTGTTAAAGATGAATGTGCCACCCAGATTGTTGTATTTATTTCAAAAACAAGAAAGGAGCACAATTACTGCACTTGAAATATACACAGTTATGAATAAAATGCAGAATAAAGTCAGAGTCCACACAATACTTTCAATAATGTGTAGAAGGTGATTTACTTGGTGGTAGCAACTCCACAAATCTCTACACAGTGCATTACGGTTTTCAAACGAGTCCCCTGACACGGATCCCCGTGTTTTGCTGCGAGGCTGCGTCGGGAGGGACAGAGCAGAAATTTAAATCTGAAAATACAAACAAAATCAAACAGTGTGGTACATAGAAAACGATGGGTAACCTCTAACAGGTATAATTTTAAGAATATAATATGATATAAAAATGCCATTGTTGTAAAACAAGCAGTTATTCATAAAACACTGAAGAAATTGACACGGAAAGTTGCTGGCCAGTTGAACCGGCGTGAAAAAATTCAGCCAATCAGATGAGAAAATGGCGGACCTGAAAGAGAACTGAGGAGCAACAATGTAAAACACGGTAAAGGAAACTAAGCAAGGAAGACCACTCAATTTCATTGTTAAGCCCTTGTGGAGAAAGACTGTCAAGCTTGAAAATCCATCTTTGTTCCATTCGAATGAGCATCTCGAAAAAATTACCACCCCAGGATGGCGGAGATAGCATATTAATAACAAAAGATTTTAAGTCAGAAACATTGTGTGATGCAGCCTCCCAGTGAGACACCAGGGGGGGCATTTTCTCATGAAATGTTGATGCTGGAATGATGTTCTACAATCCTGGTCTTTATCCAACGTGTGGTCTTGCCAACATATAGTTTTGCAAGAGATATCACAAAAGATCCTCACCGAGTGAGTACATTAACCAAACACCAAATATTTACCCGGTATCTGTTTATATATTTACTAACTGGAGGTAATTCCCGTTTGATCATCCATCAACAATAAATGTTTTCAAGTGAATCACTACTGTACTAAAAAATAATGAAGGATGATGGGTGATTGTTTCATATATTTCAAGACACCAGCCCGGTGTCGTGTGTTTGTGTTGTAATCATTAACAACCAACCACCATCCAAAATTTACTACTAAATTTATTATGTTTTATTTTAAAATTGCTGTGATGCAATCCGGGAATGCTCCCATGTTTTTGTATAAATTTTTTATTTTTTATTTTTTATTTGTTTAAATAAAGAATTCTTTCCGTGACTAGCACTTTGTCAAATTATTGCATTTGTTTTAAAGCCGTCAAGGTGCCGTGACCACTACTTAGCTTATAAGAATGTCTCATATTCTCCCCAATATGAGACATTCTTATAAGCTAAGTAGTGGTCACGGCACCTTGACGGCTTTAAAACAAATGCAATAATATGACAAAGTGCTAGTCACGGAAAGAATTCTTTATTTAAACAAATAAAAAATAAAAAATACAAAATTTATACAAAAACATGGGAGCATTCCCGGATTGCATCACAGCAATTTTAAAATAAAACATAATAAATTTAGTAGTAAATTTTGGATGGTGGTTGGTTGTTAATGATTACAACACAAACACACGACACCGGGCTGGTGTCTTGAAATATATGAAACAATCACCCATCATCCTTCATTATTTTTTAGTACAGTAGTGATTCACTTGAAAACATTTATTGTTGCTGGATGATCAAACGGGAATTACCTCCAGTTAGTAAATATATAAATAGATACCGGGTGAATATTTGGTGTTTGGTAACATATAGTTTAGGGCAAGGACACATGACAACATACACCATGCCAGAGGATAAACAATTCGAAGTACACTGTAAATTGAAAACTTCATGGGAATTTGGGTGGGTAAAGGAAGAAAAAGGCAGAGAGTGTGGACAAACTGAACAACTACCGCATGGGCTGTGACTTCCAGCGGAATTCAGTAAAACCCCGATGAAAAGTAAAACGGAGTGGGCAATTGAAAATCTCATGCATGGATAATATAGACCAGTGATGCCGAACGATAGAGGTCAAGGCTTTACTACAAACTGAAAAGGGCAAGATGCAATTTATGACCCCTTCAGAAGAGCATGCTTGAGGTAGAAACAAAAGTTCACAGTTGGCATATAAAGCCCGTTTAAAGGCTTTTTTAAAAAATGTTATGTGGGTACCCTCTCTTTCTGAATCTACTTAGCTTGGATAATGAAATCAGATTTGGACGAGCAAAGCCACCAGAGCCTTAAGAATTGTCCAAAAGGGATATTATTTTTCATAGCAAAAGGGTGATGACTATTAAACAATAATAGAGTGTTTTGATCTGTGATCTTGTAAAAAACAGATGTGGTAAATTTATCCTGCTCAAAAGAAATCAAAATGTCAAGAAAAGGTAAATGAGACTTCTAGATGTTGAAATTAAACCGCAAATTATCAGTGCAATTGTTTAACCAATCAAAAAACAGAAAAAATTGAATGTCTGTACCAGTCCAAATGAGCAGAATGTTGTCAATGTATCTGAGCCATAGAAAAATGTGGGAAAACCAGTCAGACGGATAAACAAATTTGGCTTCAAAATCAGCAATGCACAGGCATGCAAGACTTATTTATTTATTTAGAAACTTTTATATACCGGTATTAGTGGGGACATCATACCGGTTCACATATTAACAGAAGGTTTAGAAATACATTTCAACAGGGAAGGCGAACTGGGCAGGGGGTTAACCTAGGGCAGTAGGGAAAATAGATTAAACAACAAGAAATCAACAAGATGTCATAACAAGAAGACAACAATGTACAATGTGATTAAATTCCTTAATATAAGGAAAAGGGCGGTCACCTAGGGGGTATGAGCAGTAGAAGGAAGGGAGGATCTATTCTGTGTAGGCTTGGTTGAACAGGAATGTTTTTAGTTTCTTTTTGAATTTGATAGCACAAGGTTCAAGGCGCATGTGGACAGGTAGGGAGTTCCAGAGGGCGGGGCCGGCAATGGATATGGCGCGGTCGCGGGTGGAGGAGAGATGAGCTGCTTTCAAGGACGGTACATGTAGATTACCTTTGTTGGCAGATCTGGTGGCTCGAGAGGACAGAGGAGCAGTGAAAGGGAGGTCAAGCCAGTTGGAGTTGTGTGTGTGGATAGATTTGTGTACTATGGTCAGGGTCTTGTAGTGTATACGGAAAAGGATGGGAAGCCAATGTAGATCCTTGAGGACAGGGGTAATGTGTTCGTGTATGCGTGTGTTGGTAATGAGCCTTGCAGTGGCATTTTGCAAAAGTTGAAGGGGTTTTATTGAGGACAAGGGGAGCCCTAGGAGGAGGGCATTACAATAGTCCAGTTTGGAGGTAAGGGTGGCTTGTATCAATGTACGGAGATCTTGGGTGTATAGCAGGGGTCGGAGTTTCTTAAGGACGTTGAGTTTGAAGAAGCCTGCTTTGAGGATAGAGTTGATTTGTGGTTTCATACTAAGGTTGGGATCGAGGAGAACTCCGAGGTCCCTAACAGCTGGTTGACCTGAGAGGAGGTTAAGTTTGGGGTCATTGGGTATGAGGAGATGTGGAGGAGTTCTGTTTTGTTCGTGTTGAGGCCATCGTGGCTTTTGATACCATCAGCCACCACCACCTCTTGACACGGCTAGAAAGCCACGATGGCCCCGATGGCGTGTTGGGGCCATCGTGGCTCCCATTGCAGTGTCCTTCATCTGTTGGAAGTAGTTCCAATAAAAAATGAAAAAATGTTGGTTAATGGTTAATAATCTGGTCATAGAGATCAAAAATTCAGTAGGGATGCGAACAGGGGCTGGACGAGAGTTAAGAATCTCTTCAATAAGTAGTAAAGCCTCCTCTTGGGGAATATTTGAATATAATGAAAATTTGTCAAGTGTGATAAAAAGGAAAGGTACTGTTGGGGTAACTAAGTCTTGTAAGATTGTAATAAGGTGAGAAGAGTCTCTTATATAGGAACTGTGTGTCTTGAACTAGTAGTGGGCCCTTGGGTCGAGGTGAGTGAAGACTCTGCCCACAGGGAGGAACCCTGTGGACCCTTACCACAACAGGCAAGGTCTCAGTAGTGATGGAGAACAGAGGAAACAACTTTATTATACAGCCAATGGTGATCCGAGGAGCGGATCAATAGAGTCAGTCCAGAAAGAGGGACCTGCAGCTGGTCAGTCCGATAGTAATCCGCAGCATGGAGTAGTTCGGTGAATACCTAGGCGTAACTTGTGCTGGCAACTCCGGTATGGTTTGCAGCGTGGGGTATGCCGGAATCCAATGGAAATTTGCACAAGACTGGAGGGATCCGGTAGTGGCCTACAAGCGGGTAACCCGAAGATCTGTGCCACAAAGGTAGAAGAGCAGGTTCTGTACTCACGCTGGTACTGTGGAAGTAGATGGAAGATCAGGCACCGAGGAGGTCTGGAACCAGAACAGCAAGGGTCATCCGAGGACGATGCAGGAACTCACAGGAACAGAGAAACATGGTAATGGCTCTCCGAGGAGCAGATAGCCGAATGCGGCAAGGCCCCCGAGGAGCAGGTACCTAAGTCACCTAGTAGGATAGAGAGATAAAGTCCCAGTGTGGCAGAAATAGCAGGACAGGAATCCTTGCTAACTCACCAGATGAGAGAGAGAGGAGGCCTTAAATACCCCAGCAAGGGTGATGACATCCGGAGGGTTGGCCCAGGATTTCCTGCCTGGGCCTTTTAAAGAAGAGGCTGTCATCGGCGCGCACGTCTAAGCAGCATCGGGGGCGGGAATTAGATGGCAGCAGCATTCCTGCCGTGAAAAAAGGCCTCTCGCTCGCAGAGCAGGTTATGCGGGAAACTGCCACGCTGCTGACCTCGGCTTCGGGCGGCCTGGAGCAGACAGTCGGCTGCAAAGAGAGATGAGCATGGTCGACCACGGGTTCCGTGGTCAACCGACGCAACAGGAACGGCTTAAAGGGCAAATGGCTGTAGGAAAAAATCAACAAATTTGGAGAGGGGCTCAAGTAATGAGCACATCCCAGAGACAATAGAGCAGCCCGGGGGTTCTGTAAAGGCTTATGAATTATTGGCAATATATAAAAAGTGGGTGTAACCGGACATTCAAGAGTCAAAAAACGTGCTTCTCACTGGGTGATAAATTTATGATCTACAGCATTAGTAACCAATTCCTTAATGCATTTTTGTAATTCTGGAGTGGGGTCAGACGGGAGCGGGAGGTAAAAAACTGGATCTTGTAGTTGCAATCTCTGCAATGTACTGACTTCTATCCAAAATGACTATCCCTCCCCCTTTGTCAGCAGGTTTGATCACAGTATTGTGATCACTAGATAAAGATCTTATAGTCAATCTCTCACCGTGAGTGATGTTAGATTTTGTGTAACTGGGACCGGCATCCAACTTCTCTTCATACTAATTTTTCAAAAGTTAATAAAGCTGGATCAGAGGGACCTGGTGGAACTCTTCAGGATTTTTTGGACATAACAGAGACATCTTGTGATGGTGGAGTACCAGAAAAAAAACATTTAAGTTTAAGCATACGGAAAAACCTGTATAAATGTATCTGTACATCAAACTGATTAACCAAAATGGTGGGGATAAATGACAAGCCTTTCTCTAAAATACTAACTTCAGTGTCAGATATTGTACGTGATGACAAATTAAAGACCATTCCAGAAGACTGTGAGGCTATTGCCATGGGCTGATCTGTTGTAGTTGCTGTGGTCGAGCATTGCGGGTAGTCCGGAGGCTTTGAGTAGGAGCGGACGCCTCGAGAGTGAGGATATCGAGAATTTTTTGAAGTCTGAGCGGCCTCAAAAAGGTTGTGATGTGTGGGAAGGGAAAGCAGAAGCTGATGATTGTGCTGACATAGTTGGGCGGTCTTTGCGATTGGATATGGGGATGAGTTCATCACCAGAAGATTCCTCCGAGGATGTTTGTGCAAATGTGACTGATTTTTCTGCAAGACGACAAGATGACATCCATTGTATACATATCCCCTGTAATATCCCAGCCCATGTTTTTGCTGAGTGCCATATGGTTCTGGCTCTCTTCATTTAGAGTGATGGACCAGCCAAAATTAAACTGAGAACACTATGGCTGTTTCATTGTTGGGGGTAGGGGTTCTGTTGCATAATATGTGTGTCTAATACTGGATGGCATGGTCAGTATTTTTAAATGCATGGTTGGAACTAGACAATAATGCTACATGGTTGACAATGGAGAGAGCACGTGTAGGGAATATAGAGCTTACTATTTTTGCCTCCCTTCTCACCCCTTGTTCAAATAGTTGGAAAGGGACCCCGGCTATTGTGCAAACTTTGCGAGTGTGGAGGGATATAAGTAGTAGGGATGTGAATCGTTTTTCAACGATTAAAATTATCGTCCGATAATGTTTATATCGTCTTAAATCGTTATAGAACACGATACAATAGAAATTCTAACGATTTATCGTTAAAAATCGTTAAATCGTGTTAGTGCGCACTAACTCGAGTTAGTGCGCACTAACTCCCCGTTAGTGCGCACTAACTCGATTTAGTGCGCACTAACTGAAAATGATACAAATAAACACTTTCCAGGTCACTGAAGGTCAGTTAGGAATGAATATGTGTTCCTATTGGCTGGCTGCCCTCTTATCTATTGATGTTACCAAGGTTACCACTGAGGTGATGGTTGGGGGGATGGGAAATGGAACTGGAAACTAACGAACACCAACAGAAAATGAAACAAAGTGTTCACACTTCCCAGGTCAGTAAAGGTCACTTAGGAATGAATATGTATGTATGTATTCCTATTGGCTGGCTGTGCTCTTATCTATTGATGTTACCAATATGGTTGGGGGGATGTGAAATGGAAACAGTTGGAAGCTTGACAAAAAAAGTAATGTAATGATCAGCACTCACCTGACTAGAACTTGTTTGTTTATTATTTTTGTTAGCAGGCACCTGAAATGCTAGTGCATGTTGAATTTGCCAATCACTGTGCATTTTAGAAAGGTGGTCCTGGCTGGAACTGAACACAGTTCAAATATATGTAATTGATTGTTGGTAAGTGTATTTTTTAAGTAGCCACACTGGCACCAGTATGTTTACTTTTCCTCCTACTTAACTCACTAGCTCAGCTTTGTAAGAAGGGCTTCTCTGCTTGTGTGTTGTTTTTGCTTGGTGTGAGGAGAGCAGAAACATCAGATCTTTATTCAATCTACTACAGTCATCTCTTACAGTGCCCTATCCCTATTAATACCAGGAGTGTTGTGATCTTCCTGCACACAGTGCCCTAACCCTGATACCAGTCTGAGACAGCTCCCTCCCTGCATTACTAGTGAGAGGCTGGCTTCACAGACAGGGGGGAGCTGCCTGACCCTCACTCCTGACTTCCCCCATGTCCCAGCTAGTGAATGGTGTGTGGGTGAGGGGGGGGGGGAGGATGGTGAAGTCTGAGACAGCTCCCTCCCTGCATTACTAGTGAGAGGCTGGCTTCACAGACAGGGGGGAGCTGCCTGACCCTCACTCCTGACTTCCCCCATGTCCCAGCTAGTGAATGGTGTGTGGGTGAGGGGGGGGGGGGAGGATGGTGAAGTCTGAGACAGCTCCCTCCCTGCATTACTAGTGAGAGACTGGCTTCGCAGACAGGGGGGAGCTGCCTGACCCTCACTCCTGACTTCCCCCATGTCCCAGCTAGTGAATGGTGTGTGGGTGAGGGGGGGGGGAGGATGGTGAAGTCTGAGACAGCTCCCTCCCTGCATTACTAGTGAGAGGCTGGCTTCGCAGACAGGGGGGAGCTGCCTGACCCTCACTCCTGACTTCCCCCATGTCCCAGCTAGTGAATGGTGTGTGGGTGAGGGGGGGGGGGGAGGATGGTGAAGTCTGAGACAGCTCCCTCCCTGCATTACTAGTGAGAGGCTGGCTTCGCAGACAGGGGGGAGCTGCCTGACCCTCACTCCTGACTTCCCCCATGTCCCAGCTAGTGAATGGTGTGTGGATGAGGGGGGGGGGAGGATGGTGAAGTCTGAGACAGCTCCCTCCCTGCATTACTAGTGAGAGGCTGGCTTCACAGACAGGGGGGAGCTGCCTGACCCTCACTCCTCCGGGGTATTGTGATCTTCCTGCACACAGTGCCCTATCCCTGATACCAGGGGTATTGTGATCTTCCTGCATGCAGTGCCCTATCCCTATTAATACCAGGAGTGTTGTGATCTTCCTGCATGCAGTGCCCTATCCCTGATACCGGGATGTGTGCAAGAAGATCACAACACCCCCGGTATCAGGAATAGGGCACTGTGTGCAGGAAGATCACAACACCCCCCAGTATCAGGAATAGGGCACTGTGTGCAGGAAGATCACAACACCCCTGGTATTAGGGATAGGGCACTGTGTGCAGGAAGATCACAACACTCCTGGTATTAATAGGGATAGGGCACTGTGTGCAGGAAGATCACAATACCCCTGGTATCAGGGTTAGGGCACAAGTTCTAGTCACATTGACTGATCACATTACTTGTTTTGTCAAGCTACCAACTGTTTCCATTTCCCATCCCCCATATACTGTCAGTAGGAAACTTGGTAACATGAATAAATAAGAGGGCAGCCAATAGGAATACATATTCATTCCTAAACTGACCTTAACTGACCTGAAAAGTGTCAAATTGTATCATTTTCAGTTAGTGCGCACTAACTCCCAGTTAGTGCGCACTAACTCCCGTTAGTGCGCACTAACTCGAGTTAGTGCGCACTAATCGGAAAAAACGATTTTTAACGATTTTTTAACTAAAAAATCGTGCCTAAGACGATTTTCTTGCCCTGCCACACGATTTCTATCGTTAAGACGATATGGAAAACGATTCACATCCCTAATAAGTAGATTTCTTAATTTACTGATGGGGGCTGTCTCTCCCATGCTTGCTATATATAAGAACCCAAACATAGAAACATAGGAACATAGAAATGATGGCAGAAAAAGACCAAATGGCACATCTAGTCTGCCCAGCAAGCTCCGACACTTATTTTTCCAACTTATCTGTTTCATCAACCACCAAGTTCAGGGCCCTTGTTGGTAACTGTTTGATTCAAATTTAATGTTGCCCGACAGCTCCAGAAGATAGACTCTTTCACAATATCCCCACAAATAGGCCCGGCGCTGCCAAGTGTTCAAACCCAGCAGAGCAGTGACTGAAGAGAGGAGGCAGACTGGGATGCCACCTGTAAATCCACTGGCAGCCAGGAAGAGAAGAAGGCAAAGGATGCCACCAATTGACCCCCATCCCACCAGCAGCTGGGAAGAGAAGGAGGCCTGGGAGGCCACATGTGGATCCTGTCCCACCAGTGGTCAAAGAAAGAAAAGGCCCAAAAGGTAGCCAGTAGACCCCATCCCACCAGCGACTGAGAAGAGAACTCCGCTGGGAGAGAGCTTGTTCGCCTGCTCCACCATGTGTGGTGGCTCTATGGAATTCAAAAGCTCTTGCAGCTAACACATGCTCTATGCTGATCTTGCAATACATAGAGGATGTGCTAGCTGCAAGAGTTTTGAATAGTGCAGGGGCCAGCATACAAGGAAATGCAGCAGAACAGGCTCCTTTTTCTGCTCCCGATGAGGAGACTGTCTGGATATTGTGTTTCTGTGTGTTTGTGAGTGAATAGGAGCTTGCCTGTGTGTGTGTGTGTGTGTGTTTATGTGTGTGTGTGAATGGCAGCCTGCCTGAGGGGGTGTTTATGTGAATGGAAGCCTGTCTAGGGGGAGATGTGAATGGGAGCCTGCCTAGGGGTGAGTGCACGAAAGAAAACATAGGACTGGAGAAGGTGTGTGTGTGTGTAGGAGAGAGAGAGCATGTGTGTTGGAAAGAGAAAGAGTATGTGGGAGTGAGAGCCTGTGTGTGTGTGTGTGTGTGTGCATGATCCTGCATGTGATAGAGATTATTTGAGAGCCTGCGTGCTTGTGTGGGAATGTGAACTTGTGTATGAGAAAGAATGAAAGAATGAGAGCTTGTGTGTGACTGTGAGGGGAAATTGGAGCCTGAGTATGAGAGACAGTATTGAGTGAGAGGGAAAACCTGTGTGTGGGAGTGGGAACCTGTGTGTGAGAGAAAGCATGTGAGTGTGAGAACCTGCACGTGAGACAGAACATTTGAGAGTAGGAGCCTATGAGAGTTTGTAGGAGTGGGAGCCTGTGTGTATGTGAGAGAGAGCATGCAAGAATGGGAGCCTGTGTGAGAGAGTGCTAGAGATGTGAATCGGAACCGGAATCAGTTCGGATTCCGGTTCCGATTCTCATGTGGGGTTTTTTCCATCGGGCCCGATCATGGTTTTGTTTATCGGCTGCGCCCGAGCCGATAAACAAAAAACCCACCCCGACCTTTAAAACTAATCCCTTTGCTTCCCCCACCCTCCCGACCCTCCCAAAAACATTTTACAGGTACCTGGTGGTCCAGTGGGAGTCCCGGGAGCGATCTCCCGCTCTTGGGCCGTGGCTGCCACCAATAAAAATGGCACCGATGGCCTTTGCCCTTACCATGTGACAGGGTATCCGTGCCATTGGCCGGCCCCTGTTATATGGTAGGAGCACTGGATGGCCGGCACCATCTTTAAAAATGGCGCGGGCCATCTTTAAAATGGCCTTCGCCATCTTTAAAAATGGCGCGGGCCATCCAGTGCTCCTACCATGTGACAGGGGCAGGCCAATGGCACGTATACCCTGTCACATGGTAAGGGCAAAGGCCATCGGCGCTATTTTTATTAGTGGCAGCCGACGGCCCGAGAACGGGAGATCGCTCCCAGGACCCCCACTGGACCACCAGGAAACTGTAAAATGTTTTTGGAGGGTCGGGAGGGTGGGGGAAGCAAAGGGATTAGTTTTAAAGGGTCGGGGTGGGTTTAGGGGTTATTTTTGTGTGCCGTTTTTCCTGCCCTCCCCCAAAATGATAAGAGAACCCCCACGAACAATATTGTGGGGTTTTCCTATCGTTTCAGGGGAGCCCCCGATTTCTGACGATTTTGAAAATATTGTCCGATATTTTCAATTGTCCGAAGCCCGATTCACATCCCTAGAGAGTGCAGGTGACAGAGAGTCTGTGTGTGTGTGTATTAAGCAGGATGGAAAGAAGTCAAGAGGAAAGAGAAGAAACAGAAAGAAGAAAAGAGACCCTGAAAAAAGGAATTAGGAAAACACAGACAAGGGGAACAAAGATACTTGGAATAACTGGTTAGAAAAATAAGTTCAGGAGCAAAGGTAAATAAAAAATGATTTTGACTTTCATCGATTGGAATATGCCATCTTTGGAAATGTGCATTTCTTATATATTTGCATTTTACTTTTTCTTCAGTATTCCAGTGTTTATAGAGTCTGGTTTCTCAGGCTTTCTATTTCAGTTTTGCTTGCATGTTTATTTCTAATTTGTAGTCCCTTACTCTGTATTGGATAAGGATCTGCCTATGTTGTGATGTGTGAAAGAAGTGCAGTATTTTGCCTAGTGTGTAGTTTCTCTGAAAGGATGTGTAGCAGTTTAGCTTGTTCTGTGAGCCCACTAGGTAGTGTATTAGTGTTGTAGGGCCTGGTGTAATGCTTGCCTTTCCTGCCTTTTTGTAGATAAGGTTGCTGCTGTGGCAAGGTTCTAGCCATTGTTTTTTTTATTGTTAGTTTGTTTTTGTAGGGATTTGTCTTACTTCACAAAGTGTTTGGCATTGGTGGGAGTTTATATTTCTGTCACTGTGGTGATACCAGAATTTGAATATATCTTTTTTGCATGTCCTAGTTCTGTTCTGAACCTGTTGCAGTTCTGAAGTTCTTATGATTATTATTACGATTTACACTACATCCCACAGGTACGGAATCCGTGACTCCCCTTCTGAGTGCAGCCCATTTTGGAAATAACATTCAATTTATCGAGCAACCTTATGTTGTTTGTGTCTGTATTTTGCGAACGGAGCAGCATTTTTTTTTTGTTTTTGTTTCCAACAGTATTCAAGCTTTCCGTATTGCATGACTGCCGGTGTTTTCCACTGCACCTGGAGATTGTTATTTACTTCCCTTGCCGCACAGAAGGGATTTGTGTGCAATAGGCTCGCGCTTTCCGCCAAGGGAAGCAAAGGTAAGCAGCAGGCCTCGTGCAAGGAGGCAGGCGCGCGACCCGGTGCCAAGGAAAAGGCTGCACCCACCCGTCACTAAGCGAGAGGTGGTTGCTGGGTCTCCCCGGGCCTCTTTGTTTACTGCTGCGGGCTGTCAGGCAGGGCGAGGGCGCTCCCATCTCTAAGCACCTGCATTTCATGGCAGCTTATTGTATTCCCGCTTTGAGACGGGAACAGCTGGCTGAGGAGCAGAAGAGAAGATATTCTGTGTCGGAACAAAACAAGCAAAAGCTCTGTGATCGTCTTTGAAGGACCCTTGCCAGTATCCTCAGATCACTCAAAGATAGCTCTGTGCGTGTGTGTGTGTGTGTGAGCGTATGTGTGTGTGTGAGCATGTGTGTGTGTGTGCGTGTGTGTGTGTGTGAGCGTGTGTGTGTGTGTGTGTTTCCCCCCACTGGTTCAAACAAATTAACAAACTGCTATAAAAGCACTGTAATCTGAAAGTCAATACAGCGAGAAAGAGCTATTCAATATCTCACCCTTACAAAGGAAGAAGTGCCTGAGCTGTCACCTGCCTTGCTTGTTTATGAGGGCTAAGATCTCCCACAAACACCTGGCCGTTAGCCTAATCATTCCTTTAAATGCATGTATTTCAATTAAGTCAGCCGGCTTTAAGGTTCATGAATATTTTTTTAGAGGGAGGGAGGGAGGGGGGATGGGAAAGCTGAAGCCACAACTACACTGCACAGCCTACGAGAGGGACAACACAGGAGCAGCGAGAGTGAGAAGATATTTCATCCAGCAGGGTACAAAGTAGCACAGTCTCTTTCCTTTGTACTGTAGGACGGCAACTTTTCGACAAGCTCGCGCGCGCCCACCGAAATGTGCCCGTGTGTGGGTGCTTGGCCACGTACGCGGGAACCTTATATCGTCTACGCGAGTGCGTGCGTAATATATAAAATGCATCTAGCGCGGGTATGTGTGCTCTTAATTTTAAGCATTGACAGGAGCACCTGCTATTCACGCCTTTTTCCTAGGAATTGTAGGCTCTTACATTTATTTATTTATGTATTTATTTATACATTCTTATATACCGCGGTACGTATAGATCTACATCACCTCGGTTCACAGTGAACAATAACTTAGCAACAGGCTTTACATATAACAGGTTCTACAGAAAAACAATATCGGTAACAATTTTACATATAACAGTTAATATATTATGTAATCAGTCAAATAAACAAGTTTTATATAAATAACATATACAGGGGGCCTATGAAAGGGCCGGGTTCGAACGTTTAGATCTAGTCGAATCCATAAAATGGGCTCACTTACATGCGCAAGTGAGCGCATTTTATAACGTGCATGCGTGAAGGAAATAACCAGTTCAACCACTCAGTCCACTGGTTTGCCCGTCTATACCTAAGAACATAAGAACATAAGAAAATGCCATACTGGGTCAGACCAAGGGTCCATCAAACCCAGCATCCTGTTTCCAACAGTGGCCAATCCAGGCCACAAGAACCTGGCAAGTACCCAAAAACTAAGTCATCAGGACCTTTCTTGTTCTACAGTCTGCACTCCCCCCAATTTACCCAGACCTCTCATCCTGACAGTGTTTGGCTATAAATAGATTTATATTCAGCAGAAGTATAAATGCGCACTTATGAGCCGTACATGTGCTGCGTTCGCAGGATATAACATTACTGCTTATGCCTGTATATGTTGGGCTCGCCTCAGAACATCCCTGACCTGCCCAAAATTCACCCCTTTTTTTTATGCCACCCAAGATATTCATGCATCGATACTCGCACCTATGTGCAAAGTTGATAAATAGCCCCGGCGCAAATAACATAGAAACATGCTACTTGCGCGCACATCTGCCATTTTAGACGCATACATCTCTTTTAAAATTCACCTTAAGCAGGGCAATTTACATTATGTCGCTCCCATGGCAAAATAAGTAGGAATGTTTTGTCCACCGCAGTTCAGCTAATTTTCAAACAGATAGTACGCCGGGGGTTTCCTTTTGAAACTTTGCTAAAACTTATAGGGCGGATTTTAAGAGCCCTGCTCGTGTAAATCCGCCCGGATTTACGCGAGCAGGGCCCTGCGCGCCGGTGCGCCTATTTTACATAGGCCTGCCGGCGCGCGCAGAGCCCCGGGACTCGCGTAAGTCCCGGGGTTTTCCGAGGGGCGTGTCAGGGGGCGTGTCTGGGGCGGGCCCGACCCGCGCGGCGTTTTCGGGGCGGGACGTAGCGTTTTGGGGGCGGGTCCGAGGGCATGGTTACGGCCTGGGGCGGTCCGGGGGCGTGGCCGCACCCTCCGGACCCACCCCCAGGTCGCGTCCCGGCACGCTAGCGGCCCACTGGCATGCGGGGTTTTACGTCTCCCTCCGGTGTAGAGGTCTGGAAAGGCAGTGTGAGTGAGCAGGTGTTAACGTGGTACGGCGAGCCCAGCAGAACTGTCCATAAGCTTTGCTCTGCAAGCTGGGGATGTCAACAGCAATCCTTTCTGGAACAGTGGCTTGTAACCTGAACAGCATTATTCCTTAAAGAAGCCCTTATAATAAGCTAGTTGTTAACTTCCTTGTTCATTGTAACTATTATTTTCCGCACCAGTTCAATACCTCTAGTTCTATGTTCAATGCACGACTTGTTAAATGTAAACCGACTTGATGCAACCTCTGGTTGTGAAAGCCGGTATAGAAAATAATAAAATAAATAAATAAATAAATAAATAAAGGTTCAAAGGATTTAAGAACCCACAGAGATTCTCAATATCACAGAAAAAATAAATGTTTTCATATTGAATGCTGCCGCTTGCCCAAAATTAAATCAGCAGTCCCTTCTACTGAAGCAGTTTGGTTCAAATGAGAGTAACATATACAGTGATATCATTTTAACTAAATCAAGCTATTCTTCTCCCATAGTTTTCAGAATTAGAGCAATCATTTTAAGCATACTTTTTATATTGAAAACTGTATTTTAATAAGCTAATGAACTTAGGTCCAGATTTTTTACACTTTGCAGTCTTAGAAGTAGAGTTCAAAAGCCTGGCATGTGCCAAAATCGAGAGACTGTGCGCACATGTGAGGTTTGCACAGGCCCCACTGAATAGTAAAAGCCACCCAGATGCATGGGTATCTCCTGTTGCATGCTCATCTCACTCAATTTCAAGAAGGGGAATGATCTGGGCATGGCCAAGAGATGTGCACGTAAATACTTGCATGCCCCGGCTGATACCCAGGTCCACTGCTGCATACATTTACTTCCTCAATGGAGGAGGTGTAAGTTGTAACCCCCCCCCCAAAAAAAAAACAAACAAAACAAAACACAAAACAGTCATTTTGGAGAAGTTTAAAGGGTCTGAGGTAACTGGGGAATGTAGACTATTAAACCAGGGGGGTTTGGAGGAACTAGCTTAACAATCCCCTGAGGCCCATGCCAGCAGCTAGCAAACATGCCCTTTGGCGGCACACTCTGGAGCTCCTCCACAGGTTAGGCCCTTGGATTCTGGTGGCCGGTAGGAATTAGCTGGGTCCCTAGGGCAGCAGTGGTGGCTAGAGCCCGATACACACTAGAGACGAGGTAGACAGCAGGCTTACAGAAGGCAGAGGAGATCCAAGATCAGGCAGGCAGCAAGCAAGAGTAATCGGGTCCAGGCTAGAGATCAGGTCCAGGCAGCAAGCAATATGGTCAGGTCCAGAGCCACAAGCCATGGGAGATATGGACACACAGGATGAGAACAAGGAAGACAGGCTAGACGAGGCTGGGCAGGAAGACAAGATGAAGTGGACTGGAAGACAAAGCAAGGCTGGACAAGGCAAGGCTAGAAGATGAGGCAAATCTGGAAGATGAGGCAAAGCAAGACTAGATGAGGTAAGCCAAGGCTGGACGAGATGAGCCTGGAAGATGAGGCAAGGCTGGAAGATGAGGCAAGTCAAGGCTGGGCAAGGCAAGGCTGGAAGAACGAACATAAATGCTGGCAATATGCTCTGCAGGGAATGGAGAAGACCCATGCTGACACAAGGTCTGGATGTCCGAAAGACCCTTTTAAGGGCTGAATCCTATGTTGTCATCCAAGGGGGCTGCGGGCTGTTTCCTGTTGCAGGCCCTTTAATTCTGGGCACCTGCACACACAAGCGCCTAAGGAGAGCAGGTCCATCTGTGCCTGCGAGTGAGGCCTGCTGTTGCGGCATTTGGGGATGAGTTTGTTGGGACATCCGCGAGTCTGCAAACGCAAAACGTATAAAGCATTTCTTGTAGAAAAGAGCATTTTAATTATTTTAGATATAGCATGTTTCAGCGGACACACTGCTGCTCTAAAATGGAGAAAATGAAAACATTGCAATAAGATGTATAAATATATGATTACCCATAACCTTAGGCACATGTGAAAAGTATAGTTTGATTTTCTTGACGATGTCAAATTTTGGGACCTAGTCAAGAGAATACTATATATTTATTAATTATTTAAAGAAACAGTATTATGAATTTAGGCTTATTGGGCCTGATTTTCAAAAGCATTATTATACTTAAAAAAGGGTAATAGACGTGTAACTGCACTTTACCGGTGTAAGTGGGCTTATTAAAATTGCTACACTATATGCCATTGAATTGCCCATGGGATTTACATGCATAAGTGCACTTTATGCAGGTAAATGGCTTTTCAAAATTGCTAGAATAGTATCTACATTTAATCATGAAAATCTTTTTGGAAAATTGCCCCCATAATCATCAAAACGTTCTATCCTGGAAAATTAAGCATTAAAAGAAAGGCAGGAATGGTTGCTAATAATCTTTTCTCCTTAGCTTCAGCGTGCTGTATGACTGCAGCACCAAGATAAATTGTGGACACTCAATAGTTAAATAGCAGATGCCTTTTTATTAAGGTCATGACATGAATGCACAGAAAAACCACCAGGTGGTGCTCTTGTCCAACAACTTGCAACTCCCTTCTAGGTGTACTCACCTACCTCAAATCCTCAGTCACAATTCTATCTTCCATCTCACTCCATATATCCCTGAATATACTCTGTGAAGAATTCACATAACTTTTTACCTCATCAGCACTTGTAGGAACTAGATGAGACATGCTACACTTTTCACTCACAGCAGAACATTAATCTACACCCCCCCAAAAAAAAAAAAAAAAAAGTAAAGCAAGAATTGTCAAGAAAGTAATGCTACGATCACTGAGGGAAGGAAGAGCAGAGAAATTCCTGAACCGATACTATTTCAGACCTTTCGGAATGTCTGATGATCTGAAGCTAGCGAAGATGTGTGAAAAGGCAGTGACTAGGGCCAGAGGGATCTAGGCTGCACAGAGTAGAGGCATTATTAGCAAGAAAAGGGAGGTAATCACGGTGACACCTCACTTGGAGTACTGTGATCCGTTCTGGAAGCTATATCTCAAAAAGTATAGGGAGAGGATTGAAGCGTTTAGGAAAAAAAAAACCAAAATGCTATGAGGTCTGTACCAAAAGACAAATGAGATGAGTCAGATGGGCCTAAATAAATGTAGCCTAGAGCACAGGAGAGATAGGGGGACATGGTACAAACGTGGAAATGCATAGAAATATATGGGTAATAAAAGACCATATGGCCTATCTAGTTTGCCCATCTGTTATATCACCACCACTCCCTCAGAAATTCCTTGTGCTTGTCTCATGCTTTCTTGAATTCAGATATCAACCTTTTCTCCACTCCCTCCACTGGGAGTCTCTGCCATGCATCCACTCCACTCTCTGCAAAGAAATATTTCCTTAGATTACTCCTGAGTCTACCTCTTTCACTCTTATCCTATGACTTCTCATTCTAGAGCCTCCTTTTAATTGAAATAGGTTTGCCTCCTGTGTATTGATACTTTGGAGATATTTAAATATTTCTACCTTATATCACCTATCCTGCCTTTCCTCAAAGGTATATATATTAACATTTTTAAGTCTGTCCCCATATGTTTACAATGAAGATCCCTGACCTGAATTTTGTCCCTCTGGACTGAATCCATCCTGTTTATATCCTTCGGAAAGTGCGGTCTCCAGAATTGTACACAGTATTCCAAGCGAGGTCTCACCAAGGTCCTATACAGGGGCGACATCACCTCCCTTTTTCTGCTGACCATTCCTCTCCCTATGTACCCAAGCATCTTTCTGACTTTGCCACCGCCTTCTCTACCTGATTGGTAGGAATTTTCATTTCCCCTTTTCATTTTATTTTTCTGGGGAATTTTTCAATATTTATTCTAACAAAAATGAGAGAAAATCAGTGGAAAACAATGAGTTGTTTTCCATTGTTGTTCATTATTATAAATACTGATAAATTCCCAGGCTAAAAATTAAAAAAAATAGCTGTCCCTACTGTCTGGCCACTTTAAGGTACAGATATGATTATCCCCTGATCCCACTCTTGATTTCTGGACAGAAAAATTTGACCCCTTATATTGTACTGATCTCTTTGATTTTTTGCAGTCCCAATGCATGACCCTGCATTTTTTAGCATTAGCTGCCAGACTCTGAAACATTCCCAAATTTTGCTAGATCCTTCTTCATATTTTTCACACCTCTCTCAGTGTCTACCCTGTTGCAGATTTTGGGTATCATCCTTAAAAAGACAAATGATATTATAATAACACACAAGAAGCAAACCTTTTGCAAAGGATAGGAATCTGTAGAAGTAGGCATCATGATATGAAATTCCAAGGGGATGGGTAGACTCAGGATCAAGATCATTAAACATGGTTTCACAGAAGGGGTGGTAAAAGGCTGGAATGCCCTCGTGTAGGAGGCAGTGAAGACAGGAACAGTAATGGAATTCAGAAGGGCATGGGAGAAACATGCAGGATCTCTCCTGGCAAGATGATCAAAATGAGGTACTAGGAGAACATGCGGTAACTTTTCTATATTGGGGGGGGTTGACCAGTACAGAGAGGCAGTTTCAAAAGAGCAAAGGGGCAACTTGCATGGGGTGGCAGCCACAACCCTGAACATCTTGCTTGGCAGACTGGATGAATTTTGGTCTTTATCTGCCATCATTCACTATGTTACTAAATCATTTTACAGACCTTTTACCACATCGATCAAATTCAAAATACAAATAAATCATGTCATATAAAAATGCAACTTCTTAAGAATTATGAGCTCAGGTCACCAAAATTTGAGGCTATTTGAAAGTCACATGGACGTTCAAGGCCTGTGACATCCCTACAGGACCCCAGATCCTACTTTCTTCACGGGCAGTTCCCGCACACCTGAATCTCTGCAGCACAAATTAAAATAGGAGTGGACTAGACTAGTGGTTAGAACTGCAGGCTGAGCAACAGGGAAGCCAGCGTTCAAATCCTGCCTCTGCCACTGACGCCACCTAAACTTCTATTGCTTCAGGTTCAACTTAGAGCACTGGGCAGGGAAATAACCTGAACTGCAACTTGCCTTTAGCTTGGATTTGGAAAAGGTAAGTCATTAAATATAAAATCCAAATCCAAAATGGTACTGCTGTCACTCTGGCCTGGATGTCAAAACAAATGGTTCCATATTTGGATCCGAAAGTTGATGATGAAGGAACCAGTTCTTGTCCACTGATGAAGATTCTGGTCGGATCTGAGGGGAGACGGGGGTATTATGGGGGGTGGTTGCAGAGTGTGAAGGCCTACGTGAATTTTGGGTTAGGTGGGTTATCGTCCATTCCAGAAAGCTTATGGGGGGTGCAGAGTTTGCCATCATGTACCACATTTCTGCTGAGGGGTGGAGAGTTCACGATGGGGGTCACAAATACAACCATCTGTTGTCGGCAATGAGGCGATAATATTCTGTTCACAATGAAATTTGACCTAATCACTGGAAAAAGAAGAATAAGTAAAGCTACTGCACTGGCATTTAACTTTACAAACGGAGAATATTGTAACATTAGGAAATTTAGAAGGAAACTAAAAGAAACAGTTATAAGAGCTAAATGGAAGAAAAGGAAGTATGTTCAAAATGGTTCCAGATCATGGCATGACCTAGCAGCAAATCAACACTGCCAAAATAACATTTCCAGGTTCAACATTAAAAACTATTTGAAAAAAGATCAAATATCTGATGGCATTATAAAACGGTACTGCAAAAGAGGCTATTCAAGCCAAAAATGTCATCTTATAGAAATGATAAACAGGTCCAAATGGATCATTAGCATTGTCAGGTTATGTTCGAATAACGAAAAATTTAAAGTACAAGCAAAGGTGATGCAATCCCAGTTTGCTCAGCGAGGATATCCACCAATGGGGATTAAAAAAAGCATACAAGAGAGCGCTCTATGCAAATAGAGATTTACATCTCATGTATCGATTCCCTGCAGAAGATTCCCATCTTAAACGGGTTTTCTGATTTTCAGATAGATCTCACCAGATCGTATCAATTTATCAGGAAGCATTGGCACATAGTACAGTGCCACAAGTCCTGAAAAGAATTGCCATGCTTTGCATAGAATCGTGACAGAAATATTAAAGAATCTGTAACCCGCTCAGCGTTTCCAACCACAGTTAGGTACCCCAGTTTTACAATGGGGACACCTCATGTGGGGTGTGTTTCCACTGTGTCCCAACGATTGAATGCATTCAGTGGACTTTCCCAGGGAGAAAGGTAGCCCGATTCTGTATGAATTGTGTGGTAACTCGAGCAGTAACGGCTTGGGAGCAGCCAGAGGATGAGGCAGACTCTGGCTGTTTATTAAGTGCAGTTTACTTACAGAGAAATGTGCACAGCAAAACAAAACAAATCAGGCAGCTCACCTTGAAGTTCAGGTCTCTCACAAATAACAAAAGGGCAGTGCATGCAATACAACCAATGTAGGCTGTTTACCTTAACTTCAGGCAAGCCTCATACTTAAGCATAGCAGTTCTTAACTTAATGTCACTCTCAAACCTTAAACATGGCAGGTCTTCTCATACAGTGGGTCTCTGTCTGTTCCCTGGGCCCGCTTAAGTCTTCTAGGCCCTGAGGTCCTGTTCTCTTCCCTTCACCTAGGATTCCCTATGGGTCCTGGTCTTTTAAGGTAGTCTGAGGGAGTTTTCTGTACACTCCCTCACAGGGTGGTTTATGTACTGGATTGTCTCTGTAACTTAATCTGTGCAGGTTACACCAAAAGAGTGATTAAGATTTGCCTTAATGAGCGTAAAGGTTGTCTTTCCACCAAGAAGATTATAGCACCTATAGTGCAACACTGTCTAGACCAAACTCATGGTTTTGGTCAAATCAAGTGGTTATCTTTGATCATGTACCAGTACCCGTCCATGGAGGAGACAGAGAAACCAGGTTAAACCAGTGCAAGCAGTTTTGAATATACACTTTTAACACTGCAACCTTACGGTTTAAATTCTGAAATAGAAAGAATGGTACTCTTTAGTGTGATTTTTTTCAGTGCTGTTTGTTGTCAGTGTTTATACTGAAAAAGATTTGAAGTGTTCAAGCTCTGACATGTGCCCCTTTGATTGGTTGTAGATTAGTATGAAATTGTGACTTGAACAGGAATGTAAACACAAATGCCATCTTTGTCTATCTTGTGTGCTTCTTTGCAATATTAGCATACTGAGAGACGCTGCTACATTGGGGAATGCCCTTAATAGATTTACTCTGAAGAAGGAAGTACATCTTCTGAAACACAGACCATGTAATCTGAAGGTCCTATACATTTTCCACATAGATACAGTGTGCACATATCCGGTATAATAAGTCAAAATATATGCATAGTTGTAAAAATATATAAAAAAAGAGAGTGGGTAGAACTTTGCTATGATAGGCAATTTTTCAAGTTAAATGTAAAACATTAGTAGGGCACGCCATGATTAAACAATCAGCTACAGTACCTGAATATTGGAAGGTGGCCAATATAACGCTATTTTTTATACAGAGTTCCAGAGATCATCTGGGAAACTATAGACAGTGAGCCTGAAGTCAGTGCCAGGAAAAATGATTGAAACTATGATAAAGAATGCAATTTCTGAACATAGAGATAGTCATAGTTTAATGGAATAAATCCAACATAGGTTTAGCCAAAGTAAGTCTTCCTCACTAATGTGCTACATTTTTCTGAAGGAGTAAATAAACATGTTGTTATGTTTTGGTATGGATGTGAACCTTGGGCCGAGGTCAGAGAAGACTCCACCCACAGGGAGGAGCCCGGTGGGCCTCACTGTCGGTAGGTGCGGTCTCAGAGGCTTAGGATACAACTGTAAGAGAGACTTTATTATGGAGGAGAAAAAGCAGAACCCGTGGTGCAGGGAACTGCAGTTAAAGATCAGTTCTTGAGCAAAACCCGTTGAGCGGAGACTGCAGTAGAGATACAGTTCTTGAGCAAGGGATATGCCCAGGGTAATACCTCGGATGTAAATATCCGGTAGTGGCCTGCGGATCAGGGTATGCCAGGCAGCCTTCTCAGTAGTGAAGCAATTATCTACAATGTGCAGATCCTGTAGTGGCCCGCAGAGCGGGATACACCAGACAGCCTTCTCAGTGATGAAGCAATTAACTCAGGTGTGCAGATCCGGTAGTGGCCTGCAGCGCGATGTATGCCGAGGATGACTGTACAATGGTGGTGATGCTGAGGTAGTCAGAGGTACGGAAGCTCATAAGATGCCTGAAGAAGTTGAGGCAGCATTCCGCGGTGCAGGGTATAGTTTATTTATTTATTTATTTATTTATTTATTGTTTTTGTTATACCGAGTTTCATGATAGGCATCACATCAACCCGGTTTACAAATAACAAGGAGTGTAAAGCATAATGTAACGTAAAAAACAATATTTTCAATAAGAACCTTGAACTTTAAATACAGTGAATCAGAAAAAGGGAGAGGGAAAGTTACAAAAAACAAGGAAAATAAACTTGGGATGGAAGGGGAGAAATTGAACAGCACAATATTTACATTTCAGCCTATTGATACATTAGAATAGCAAGTGAAAAAATAAGACTATGAAACGGTACATAGGTAATCAAATGAATAAATATGACAGTTGTGAATGGTAATAGTATGATAAATATTCAGCAGGAATTAGTGAGAGAGGGTTTGAGGTTGGTTGATTCGTGTTTACATTCCATTATTGCATACGAGTTAGTGCTAGTGAGAGGAGGTTTTATTCAAGGCTTGGAAATGCTTTTTTGAAAAGCCAAGTTTTTAGTCTTTTCCTAAATGTTAAAGAGCATGGCTCTTGTCTCAAATCAGGTGGGATCGAGTTCCAGAGAGCTGGACCTGCTGATGAGAAGGCTCTGAGACTCAAGGATTTATGTTGGTAGGTTTTGGCCTTTGGAATTTGGAGTGACTCTTTGTAGTGTTCCCTGATAGGCCTGGCGGAGGTGAATTTTTTAAGTGGTATTTGTAGGTCAAGTTGCGTGTGTTGGTTGATAGTTTTGTATATGATGTTAATGGTTTTGTACATGATTCTATAGTGGATCGGAAGCCAATGGAGGTTTTTGAGAATAGGTGAAATGTGGTCAATTTTCCTGGAATTTGTAAGGACTCTGGCTGCAGAGTTCTGAACCATTTGTAAAGGTTTGGTGTAAGAAGCTGGGAGGCCTAATAGTAATGAGTTGCAATAATCTAGTTTGGAAAAGATTATTGCTTGCAAGATTGTTCTGAAGTCCTGAGTGTGAAACAACGGTTTTATTCTTTTCAGGATATGTAATTTGTAGAAGCAATCTTTGGTGGTTTGGTTAATGAATGTTTTGAGGTTGAGACGATTGTCTAGGATGGCTCCTAAGTCTCTTACGTGGGTTGTTTGAAGGAGTGTGGGTGGTTTAGGAAGTGTGTTATTGTTTTCTGGTGATATGAGCAGGAATTCTGTTTTCAAAGCATTGAGTACAAGGTTTAGACTGTTGAGGAGAAGTTTAATTTCTAATAGGCAACTGTCCCAGTATTCCATTGTTTTTGAGATTGATTCTTTTATAGGGATTACGATCTGTACGTCGTCTGCAAAAAGGAAATGTTTCAGGCTTAATTTTGTTAGTAGTTGGCAGAGTGGTAGCAGGCAGACATTGAAAAGGGTGGGTGAAAGTGATGATCCTTGCGGCACTCCTCTATTAGAAGGGTGGTATTGGGATTCTTTATTATGAATTTTGACTCTGTATCCTCTGTTTTCTAGAAATGTTTTGAACCAGTTTAGTGTGGCACCTGTTAAACCAATGTTTGCCAGCTGTTTTAGAAGAAGGGCGTGGTTGACGGTGTCAAAGGCCGCCGAGAAGTCAAGGAGGATTAGAAAATATGCTTGGCCTTTATCAATACCAGAGAGTAGGTAGTCCATGAGTGAAATTAGTAGCGTTTCGGTGCTTGCGGCTTTGCGAAAACCATATTGGTTTGGGGACAGAATACTGTGGTCCTCTAGGTAGTTGGATAGTTGGGTGTTTACCAGTTTTTCCATGATTTTAGCTATAAATGGTAGGTTGGAAATAGGGCGGAAGTTGTTGGGATCACATGCATTTAGATTTGGTTTTTTTAGCAGTGGCTTGATTGAGGCAGTTTTTAGGTCATCTGGGTAGATGCCATGTGATAAGGAGCAGTTTATAATATCTGCTAGGGTTTTTGCTATTGTGTCCGGGATAAGAAGAAGCATTTTGGTAGGGATTTGATCAAATGGGTGTGATGACGGTTTCATTCTTTTTAATACATTTTGTATCTCTGTGATTGTGATGGGTTCAAAGGCATTAAGCTGGATGTCTTTATTTTGGGGAAGATATGTGTTATCTGGAGACGTAGTGTTTGGAATCAGCTGATTAAGGAGATCCGATATTTTTTTGTTAAAATGAAGAGCCAATTCGTCTGCTTTAGTCTGGGCTTGTTCGGGTGGTATATCTGGAGTGATAGGTTTAGTGAGGCTGGAAACGAAGGCGAATAGAGCTTTTGAGTCAAAGCTGAGATGATGAACCTTTCGGGGCATAGTAGTCTCTTTTGATTTCAACGTGGTACTTTTGTAAAGATGGAGTGATCGTTTGTAATCAGAGAGTGAGGCTGGTGAAGGGGCTTTGCGCCATTTTCTTTCTTTTTGCCGAAGTAATTGTTTGAGTTTTCGTAGTGAAGTGAATAGTGAAGTGAATCCTGCTGAGGAGAGCACGGTAGTGACCCGACGCACTGGATACACCACAGGGAATCCCAGCAAGGCTTGGTAGAGTTGAAGTACAAAGAAAGTACTCATGAGGTATGTTTCCAAGGGAAGCCCTGAGAAGTAGAACAAACAGGAGTTCAAAGGCAGGAACGCCCTCCGAGGAACGGATAGCCTAGGAACACGGAAGAGCCCCCGAGGAGCAGGTACTCAGAGCGTTCACACAGCAAGCCAGGAACTGGAACCAATAGTCCAATTGTAGTCGATTCAGCAATGAGGAAACTCCTTGCTAACTCGTCAGTGCATAGGGCTGGTCTGCTTAAGACTACGTCATCCGGAGGGGACGCCCCTAAAGTTCCCGCCATGACATGTACATAGCTGGCCCATGCGCGCATGCCTATGTGATTCCAGAAGCAAGATGGCGGTCGGCAGCGCCTATGCTATCCCGGGAATGCCAGGGAGGTTGGCAGTGACTGGCGGAGGTCGCCACTCATCCTAGATTTGATGGTGCAGCGAAAAAAGAGGTGAGCATGAGAGGTCACAGCCTTCTGTGACGACGGGCGCAACACATGTGAATAAAGATGAACCAGTTGATATAGTGTATCTGGATTTTTAGTAAGCATGTTACACAGTACCTCATGAGAGACTCTTGAGGAAATTAAAAAATCATGGGAGAAGAGGCAATGTTCTATTGTGGATTGAGAACTAGTTACAAGAAAACAAAAAGTTGAGCTAAATAGTCAATTTTCTCATTGGAGAAAGATGACAAGTGGGGGCTCCAGGAATCTCTACTGGGACCACTGCTGTTAAACACATTTGTGTGGCAGACCCACATATCAATGTCCCTGTCTTGGAACACACTTAATAAGGAGCCATACACCTATCTCAGTCCCTCCCACCTGGAAAATCTGTATTGGTTAGGAGATGTGCTTCGTGTTTTGCTACCGGGTCGTTTTTTGACTCGGATACTTCATGGTAAAGTTTGGTTTTCCCCGTTTAGTTTTTTTGAAAAAAAAAAAAAAACTAAACGGGGAAAACCGAAACCGGGCCAAAAAACAACGCGGGAAAACAAAGCTAAAAAAAAAACCCCACCCCACGCATTTAAATTAATTTTAGTAGATTACATACACCCCCCCCCCATCCCGATCCCTCCCCCTCCCCAAGACTTACCAACATCCCTGGTGGTCCAGCGGGGTCCCCCCCGGGTGCCATTTGACCCTCCGTGGTGTGCCCAGTGTGCTAGTGCTAGCCATGCTCAAAATGGTGCCGAATAGCCTCTGAACTACTATGTCACAGGGGCTACCGGCGCCATTGGTCAGCCCCTGTCACATGGTAGGAGAACCGACCAATGGCGCCGAAAGCCCCTGTGACATAGTATGGGCAAAGGCTATCGGCGCCATTTTGATTATTGGCAGCCGACGACGACATCGCTCCCGGACCCCCGCTGGACCCCCAGGGATTATTGGCAAGCTTTTTGGCCAGCTTGGGGGGGCCTCCTGACCCCCCCAAGGCTTGCCAATAATCCCTGGGGGTCCGGCGGGGGTCTGGGAGCGATGTCGTCGTCGGCTGCCAATAATCAAAATGGCGCCGATAGCCTTTGCCCATACTATGTCACAGGGGCTTTCGACGCCATTGGTCGGTTCTCCTACCATGTGACAGGGGCTGACCAATGGCGCCGGTAGCCCCTGTGACATAGTAGTTCAGAGGCTATTCGGCACCATTTTGAGCATGGCTAGCAGGCACTAGCACACTGGGCACACCACGGAGGGTCAAATGGCACCCGGGGGGACCCCGCTGGACCACCAGGGATGTTGGTAAGTCTTGGGGAGGGGGAGGATCGGGATGGGGGAGGGGGGTGTTATTATATTTAATGTTTGGGGTGGTTTTTAATTTAAAAAAAAAAAAAAGTGCCCCTCTCCCCACACAAACCGGAAAAACGAAGTTTCCCCGAAGTTCGGGGAAAATCCTTTTCGGGTTTCGGGGTCCCCGAACCAGGACAAATTAGGCAATTTCTTTGTAATTGCCTAATTCGTGATAAACGATTGCACATCTCTATAGTTACTTGAAGACTATTTAGCCCAGCCATTTTAAGACACCGTGGGTTCAGTTTTAGGAAGCAGTCAAGGAGTGTAGATGTATTTTTTCCACGCTCTGTTGGGGCCTCCCAGCTTCACCCAAAGGAGTTTATTTGAGAAGTGACACCTCCCACTGCATTCCCCGCCTGAAAGTCATTCTTATAATTTACAGATAGATAGACTTTTAAGCCTGATACCCTTTAGAGAGAAAAGGGCTCTCTACTCTAAACCCTAGGTGGGCAAGCACCAGTGAAGGAGCCTACTGTGAGAGACAGGGAAGAAGCATCAGGAGGTATCTTGGATCCCCCTTCTCCACTGGGATTTCAGAGTGGAGAACTAGCCAGATCCCACTGACATTTCTCCAAGAACATTTCCCCTAAAAGATCAGAGAATAAGGATGAAAGAATCATTAAGGAAGGAAGAATAAGAGCAGGAAACCCCATTCAGATCTCTACAACCAAAGGACCAGGACAGGCTGGGTCACCCTGGCTACTGTGTGCAGTTCTGGTCATTGTGCCTCAAAAAAGATATAGTAGAATTAGAAAAGGTAAGAGAAGGGTGACCAAAATGATAAAGGGGATGGAACAATTCCATTATGAGGAAAGGCTAAAGAGGTTAAGGTTCTTCAGCTTGGAGAAGAGCCTTCTGAGAGGAGATATGATAGATATCTATACAATAATGAGTGGATTGGAATGCGTACATGAGAACTGGTTAAGCTTTCAAAAAATACAAAGACTAGGGGACATGCAATGAAGTTACTAGGTGATACTTTTAAGACAAATAGGAGAAAATTATTTTTTACTCAACACATAATTCCATTCTGGAATTCATTGCCGGAGGATGAGGTAAAAGCTGTTAGTGTAGCTGGGTTTAAAAAATGGTTTGGACAAATTCCTGGAAGAAAAGTCCATCGACCATTATTAAAGGGGACTTGGGGAAATGAACTGCTTGTCCCTGGGATAAACAGAATGGAGTCTATTGAACTTAGAAATCCTTCCAGAACCTTGTGACCTGGATTGGCCACTGTTGGAAACAGGATGCTGGGCTTGATGGACCTTTGGTCTGACCCAGTATGGAAAAACGTACGTTCTTATGTTCTTATAGGGTGGAGGAGTCCAAAGGAGTTGCCACTTCGAGCTGTATCACTTTTTGGAGGGTTTAATGCTGGTTAGTACATAGGTTCCAACAGCTGCAGAAAGCAGGAAAATGAAAAGTAGCACCCAAAAAGCTGAAGGGTAAAAAAAGTATTTTCTGTGTAACTTGCCATGCATATTCTATTGTTATTGCTATTCTTATTATGCATTTGCTGGGAGGAAAGGTCCTTAAAGATCGGGAAGTTAATATAGAAATTGCAACAAGAACTTGAGCTCATAAACTGCATATAAGATTTAATTCTCAGCACACTATGCAGGTTATTAGAACTATTTGCTGAAACCTTCCTTTTTTTGTTTTATTCTGCCCAGAGAAAAATTAACCTTAGGGCTCCATTAATGAAAGGTTGTTCCCGTAGGTGCAAAAAGTGAGAGGAAGGAGCCATATCCTTTACAGATCTCTTGCTAAATGTTTTGCCTTTGTTGGCACAGAAAATAGAAATCTTAAATGAAAGAAAATGTTTTCTTTATGTCTATCTCATACATAAAAAAAAAGAAATATAACTGCTGGAACATTGTGCAGTCTTGTAAAAAAAAGATAGCAATGTATTACGGAGTACAAGAGCATTCTTCAGTTATGGAATTAGAACAATAGGCAATAGAATTTGCATTGATATAACATATTTCATATATTCAAAATCCTGATGCACTTTGCTCTGGATTATTTTCTGTGCATCATCCTCTGATGTATATCAACTGCTAACATGTTTCAACAATCCAAATTTCCAAGCTGAGGAAGAAAAAACAATGCTATTTATTATTGTTATTATTATTGCTAAAATGATAGATGAAATGAGCTAGAATAAAAAATGGGGAACTGGTTCACCATAGTCTAGGACAGCTGTTCTCAACCGGTCTCTCGCGACACACCAGTGTGTCACCAAGCACACACAGGTGTATTGTCACACTTCCCGGTCCCCAGCTGGCCCAGCTGCTCACCCTGCCCTGGAAAAATAGGAAGTCTTCCTCCATGTGGGCAGAACGTGGCAGGAGAGCTGGAATCAGCGGCACCAGCATGGTCTCTTCTTCCTATCCCCTGTGGCCTGGAAGAGGATGTGGTGTGCAGCGCCTGCCCGCACGGGAAGAAGAGAGCCTGATAGTGTGTGCAGCATCGGCCCGAAGAAGAGGGGTGCGGCCTGAAGAAGAGTGGCGCGGAGCAAAAGAGGAGCAAAGTCAGTCCCCGCAGCTGATGGGACTCATTTCTGGAGGCCGCGAGGCCTGGAAGAGGAGGAGGCTTCTGCTGAAACTAAGGGTGGAAGAGGAGGAGGCTGCTTCTGTCCCTGGTTCAGTGGGGGGGAGAGAGTGCGCTAGTTTGATGGGGGGAGAGAGAGTGAGTGAGTGAGCAAGCAAGCATATGTGTTTGAGAGCATGTGTGTGACAGCATGTATGTAAGTGTGTGATTGAAAACCTCTTTGTGTGAGAGATATCATGAGTACATATGATTAAGAGCCTGTGTGTATAAGTAAGAGAGCATCTCTTACTTATACACACAGGCTCGATGATGTACATTCACATCATCTCTTACTTATACACACAGGCTCGATGATGTATATTCACATCATCGTGAATCTGACCCTCAGGGTCAGATTCACGATGATGCGAGATGTCCGACGCCCTATTTAATCTTATAATTTAATCTCATTATTTCCCTGCAAGCTGTATGTTATAATGCACTCATGCTTTTCAAGTCTGCTGTAAATCCAAGTTTGTTGAATGTTTATGTTTATTTATATTTTGTATATTTATTCTTATATTAATAATTTAATTGTATTTTAAGTTGTTTGCTGCTTTATCTATAAGTTCATACGAAGTTAGCCCTGTTATCTGTACCCTCTTGTTTGATGTAATTTCCAACTTTGGTTCTATGTAAACCGACGTGATATGTACTAGTACAGGAACATCGGTATATAAAAGCCTTAAATAAATAAATAAATACATGTGTGTCTGTGTGTGATTGAGAGAGTATGTGAGTATGTGATTGAGAGGCTGTGTGTAAATGAGAAAAAGAGAGAGCGCACATAAAAGTGTGTGAATGAGACTCTATGTTGTGAGAGAAAGAGACAGCATGCATGTAAGTGTGTGATTGAAAACCTGTGTGTGTGTAGGTGTGAAAAGACAGACAGCATGTGTGTAAATGTGTGATTAATAGGGATGTGAATCGTGTGCCCTATCGTCTTAACGATTGAAATCGTCTAGCAGGAGAAGAAAATCATGTATGGCACGATTTATTAGTTAAAAAATTGTTTTTTCCGATTAGTGCGCACTAACAGAAAATGATACAATTTGACACTTTTCAGGTCAGTTAAGGTCAGTTTAGGAATTAATATGTATTCCTATTGGCTGCCCTCTTATTTATTCATGTTACCAAGGTTCCCACTGACAATATATGGGGGATGGGAAATGGAAACAGTTGGTAGATTGACAAAAAAAGTAATGTGATCAGTCAATGTGACTAGAACTTGTGCCCTAACCCTGACACCAGGGGTGTTGTGATCTTCCTGGACACAGTGCCCTATCCCTATTAATACCAGGAGTGTTGTGATCTTCCTGCACACAGTGCCCTAACCCTGATACCAGGGGTGTTGTGATCTTCCTGCACACAGTGCCCTATCCCTATTAATACCAGGAGTGTTGTGATCTTCCTGCACACAGTGCCCTATCCCTATTAATACCAGGAGTGTTGTGATCTTCCTGCACACAGTGCCCTATCCCTATTAATACCAGGAGTGTTGTGATCTTCCTGCACACAGTGCCCTAACCCTGACACCAGGGGTGTTCTGATCTTCCTGCACACAGTGCCCTAATCCCTATTAATACCAGGAGTGTTGTGATCTTCCTGCACACAGTGCCCTAACCCTGATACCAGGGATGTTGTGTTCTTCCTGCACACAGTGCCCTAACCCTGACACCAGGGGTGTTGTGATCTTCCTGCACACAGTGCCCTATCCCTATTAATACCAGGAGTGTTGTGATCTTCCTGCACACAGTGCCCTATCCCTATTAATACCAGGAGTGTTGTGATCTTCCTGCACACAGTGCCCTAACCCTGACACCAGGGGTGTTGTGATCTTCCTGCACACAGTGCCCTATCCCTATTAGTACCAGGAGTGTTGTGATCTTCCTGCACACAGTGCCCTAACCCTGACACCAGGGGTGTTGTGATCTTCCTGCATGCAGTGCCCTATCCCGCCTGCATTACTAGTGAGAGGCTGGCTTCACTGACAGAGGGGAGCTTCCTGACCCTCGCTCCTCCCCTCCCCCATGTCCCAGCCAGTGAATGGTGTGTGGGTGAGTGGAGGGGGAGGATGGTGAAGGCAGACACAGCTCCCTCCCTGCATTATTAGTGAGAGGCTGGCTTCACAGACAGCGGGGAGCTGCCTGACCCTCACTCCTCCCCTCCCCCATGTCCCTGCCAGTGAATGGTGTGTGGGTGAGTGGGGGGGGGGGGGGGATGGTGAAGGCGGAGACAGCTCCCTCCCTGCATTACTAGTGAGAGGCTGGCTTCACAGACAGGGGGGAGCTGCCTGACCCTCACTCCTCTGGGGTGTTGTGATCTTCCTGCACACAGTGCCCTATCCCTGATACCAGGGGTGTTGTGATCTTCCTGCATGCAGTGCCCTATCCCTATTAATACCAGGAGTGTTGTGATCTTCCTGCAGACAGTGCCCTGTCCCTAATCCAGGGGTGTTGTGATCTTCCTGCACACAGTGCCCTATTCCTGATACCGGGGGTGTTGTGATCTTCCTGCATGCAGTGCCCTATCCCGGTTACCGGGGGTTTTGTGATCTTCTTGCACACATCCCGGTATCAGGGGTAGGGCACTGTGTGCAGGAAGATCACAACACCCCTGGTATTAGGGATAGGGCACTGTGTGCAGGAAGATCACAACACTCCTGGTATCAGGAATAGGGCACTGTGTGCAGGAAGATCACAACACCCCTGGTATTAGGGATAGGGCACTGTGTGCAGGAAGATCACAACACTCCTGGTATTAATAGAGATAGGGCACTGCATGCAGGAAGATCACAACACCTCTGGTATCAGGGATAGGGCACTGTGTGCAGGAAGATCACAACACCCCAGAGGAGTGAGGGTCAGGCAGCTCCCCCCTGTCTGTGAAGCCAGCCTCTCACTAGTAATGCAGGGAGGGAGCTGTCTCAGCCTTCACCATCCTCCCCCCCCTCACCCACACATCATTCACTGGCTGGGACATGGGGGAGGGGAGGAGTGAGGGTCAGGCAGCTCCCCCTCTCTGTGAAGCCAGCCTCTCACTAGTAATGCAGGGTATGAGCTGTTTCAGCCTCACCATCCTCCCCCCCTCACCCACACACCATTCACTGGCTGGGACATGGGGGAGGGGAGGAGTGAGGGTCAGGAAGCTCCCCCCTGTCTGTGAAGCCAGCCTCTCACTAGTAATGCAGGGAGGGAGCTGTCTCAGACTTCACCATCCTTCCCCCCCCCCCCTCACCCACACACCATTCACTAGCTGGGATATGGGGGAAGTCAGGAGTGAGGGTCAGGCAGCTCCCCCCTGTCTGTGAAGACAGCCTCTCACTAGTAATGCAGGCGGGATAGGGCACTGCATGCAGGAAGATCACAACACCCCTGGTATCAGGGTTAGGGCACTGTGTGCAGGAAGATCACAACACCCCTGGTATCAGGGTTAGGGCACTGTGTGCAGGAAGATCACAACACTCCTGGTATTAATAGGGATAGGGCACTGTGTGCAGGAAGATCATAACACCCCTGGTGTCAGGGTTAGGGCACTGTGTGCAGGAAGATCACAACACCCCTGGTATCAGGGTTAGGGCACTGTGTGCAGGAAGATCACAACACTCCTGGTATTAATAGGGATAGGGCACTGTGTGCAGGAAGATCACAACACCCCTGGTGTCAGGGTTAGGGCACTGTGTGCAGGAAGATCACAACACCCCTGGTATCAGGGTTAGGGCACTGTGTGCAGGAAGATCACAACACTCCTGGTATTAATAGGGATAGGGCACTGTGTGCAGGAAGATCACTACACCCCTGGTGTCAGGGTTAGGGCACTGTGTGCAGGAAGATCACAACACCCCAGGTATCAGGGATAGGGCACTGAGTACAGGAAGATCACAACACCCCTGGTATCAGGAATAGGGCACAAGTTCTAGTCATATTGACTGATCACATTACTTTTTTTGTCAACTACCAACAGTTTCCATTTCCCATCCCCCCAGCCATCACCTCAGTTGGAACCTTGGTAACATCAATAGATAAGAGGGCAGCCAGCCAATAGGAATACATATTTTCCTAACTGACCTTTACTGACCTGGAAAGTGTCAATAATTTGTATCATTTTCTGTTAGTGTTCCTGAGTTTCCATTTCCATTTCCCATCCCCTAAACCCTCACCTCAGTGGGAACCTTGGTAACATCAATAGATAAGAGGGCAGCCAGCCAATAGGAATACATATTCATTCCTAACTTACCTTTACTGACCTGGAAAGTGTCAATTTGTATCATTTTCTGTTAGTGCGCACTAACGGGAGTTAGTGCGCACTAACACGATATAACGATTTTTAACGATAAATCGTTAGAATTTCTATTGTATTGTGTTCTATAAAGATTTAAGACGATATTAAAATTATCGGATGATAATTTTAATCGTTGAAAAACGATTCACATCCCTAGTGATTAAGAATCTATGTAAATAAGAGAGAGAGCATGTGTGTATGTAATTGAGATACAGTGTGAGAGAGAGAGTTTGTGTGTGACTGAGAGAGAGGTGAAAGTTACAAGCAAATCCCTCCTTCTGCTACTTCAAAACAATCTCAGGGCATCAGTATATCAAATGTTCCCAGGTATGCAGAGCAAAGAATATTTTTATCCTTATTATTTTTCATTATTAGGTCTTTGTACCTGCTATTTTGAAATATTTTATTGGTATGTAGTAGAGATGTGATTTAGCCGAACCTTTCAGTTTGGTCTTCATTATCAGTCCGCCGCAGGAAATTTGCCCTATGCCCATACCATGTGACATGGGCCTTTTTCTTTGTTGCACTGCATACAGTCTCTCTGGCTTGTTGCAGTTTCCAGTTCAGTTTTTGTCTGCATGTTTCTAGTTATGTTTTATGGTCTCTTTAGTCTTTGTTAGGTGAGGGTCTACACTTGTGACTGAGGTCAGATATTCTGCTGGCGTGTAGTTTCTGTGTAGGGCTTGTAGCCTGGATTGACCACTGTTGGAAACAGGATGCTGGCTAGATGGATCCTTGGTCTGACCCAGTATGGCATGTTCTTATGTTCTTACAGCAGCCTGGCTTGGTCCGTTTTCCTAATAGGATGAGTACTGAAGTTTTAAGGCCTGATGTAATATTTTCAGTTTTGCCATGTAAGGTGGCTACTGTTTGTGTGCTGGAAATTGATGCTGTTTTGGTATGGGATGTTTACTATTTATTGAATTTCTGTTCAGAGAGAGTACGTATCTTTCCCATGTGTCATTCTTAACGATAAAAATAATACTTGCTATGTTCATGGAGTGCTTGTATCACTTCATGGTGCGGTCCTCACCACAGAGCGATACAGCGTGTTACGGTTATTGATGTTTGGGTGGATCCTTGGACACTGTGGCAGCTGACCATGCCAACGGGGAGTAGTCCCGTGAGGGACCACAGTGTCAGGCTAGACTCTGGACATACAAACACAGATTTGAATATTTTATTACACAGTTTTTTAAACTACCAGAGGTGGCAGTACTGAGTAGTGGATGTTGAGCCTGGCTAGGCAGGTCTCCCACAGAACTCTGGAACAGCGAATCCTCTGCTAGGCTGTACTGAAGTGGAAAGAGACTGAGAGTTATGAGTACACAATACGAAGCATTCACAGACCCAGGTAGAATTAGGAGAAGCTCTGAGACATGGAGAGCAGGCCCTCGAGGAGCAAGTACCTGATCCCTTAGAGCAGAGAGACTCAGTTGTATTGTACTCACGTAACAGTAACAGATATTCCACTAGACAAGAGGTCTGGCACTGGAACAGAGGGCAGGCCCTCGAGGAACGAGTACCTGGTTCCAGTGAAGCAATACTGTGTAATAGATGGTAGTTGTACTCACAGATGGAAGCTGTTAATGAAATCTTCCATGTAGAAAGGTTTGAAGATGCAGGCAGCAACTCAGGGAACATGGGCCTTCAAAGAGCGAATACTGGTTTCCTGATAGCACCTGAAAGAAGCAGAAGAGGCCCCTCAGGAGCGGGTACCCCGTTAGCAATCCCAAAGGGTGTAAGAGTTCCAGATAGTGCTGAAGTGGCAGAGCAGCTTCGGTACGGAGAGCGAATCCTATCCGTAGAGTTTCCATTGCTAACTCGATGAGCTAGCAAATACTATTGGCTTAAATATCCGGGCAGTGTGATGTCATATCAGGGGGACGCCCCTGAGGTTCGCGCCAACATGGAAATAAAGATGAAGGTGGCGTGCGCGCTCACGCCTAAGGTACCTTGAAGGAGCATGGTGGGAGGCAGCACCAAAGCCGGTCCGGGGACACCGGAGAGGACGGCAAACAGACGTCGCGGCAGCCAGTAGTCCGAGGTGAGCAGGAGGAGCCGCAAGTAGTGAGAGGTAGGCCGGGCGAAGCTGTCGAAGACCGACGGTCGCAACACAGAGGCATTATACATTTTCCGTTTTATTCACCATTCCCTTCCTAATAATTCCTAACATTCTGTTTGCTTTTTTGACTGCTGCAGCACACTGAGCCAATGATTTCAATGCATTACCCACTTTGACACCTAGATCTTTTTCCTGTAAAGGACTGATCTACAGAAACTTCTGTGTTTTGGGGAACCTATCTTTGGTTTTACCACCCCTATAGGACATGGGTGTCCCACACTAGGAGCACTTCCCATTGTATCCACCTCTTGCAGAAATGCTATGCCGACTAATACCTTGCCTAATACTGCAATTATGCCAAGGAGCATACCAGCTGATGGCTAGAAACACACTTTTTACCCCGTTCATAGAGAACATGAGTCAGACGAACTGAACGAAATCACTGTGAACCTGGAAGATATAGTAGGCCAGATTGACAAACTAAAGAGTAGCAAATCAACTGGATCGGATGGTATGCATCCTAGGGTACTGAAGGAACTAAAAAATGAAATTTCTGATCTATTAGTTAAAATTTGTAACCTATTATTAAAATCATCCATTGTACCTGAATACTGGAGGGTGGCCAATGTAACCCCAATATTTAAAAAAGGCTCCGGGGCGATCCGGGAAACTATAGACCAGTGAGCCTGACTTCAGTGCTGGGTAATCGTACAGCATATAGAAAGACATGATTTAATGGGACACAGTCAACATGGATTTACCTAAGGAACATCTTGCCTAACAAATCTGCTTCATTTTTTTGAAGGGGTTAATAAACATGTGGATAAAGGTGAATCTGGATTTTCAGAAACCTCATGAGAGGCTTCCAAGAAAATTAAAAAGTCATGGGATAGGAGGCGATGTCCTTTCGTGGATTACAAATTGGCTAAAAGACAGTAAACAGTGCCTCAGGGATCTGTACTTGGACCGGTGCTTTTCAATATATATATTAGGGATGTGAATCGTTTTTTGATGATTTAAAATATCATCCAATATATTTTTAAATCGTCAAAAATCGTTAAAGAGTGCGATACAATAGAAATTCCCCCGATTTATCGTGAAAAATCGTTAATCGGGTTTGTGTCCACTAACAGGAGTTATTTGGGGGGAGGGCGGGAAAACCGGCACACCAAAACAACCCCTAAACCCTCCCCGACCCTTTAAAACTAATCCCTTACCTTCCCCCACCCTCCCAAACCACCCCAAAACGTTTTAAAATCACCTGGTGGTCCAGTGGAAGCCCCGGGACCCATCGCCCGCTCTCGGGCCATCAGCTGCCACTAATAAAAATGGCACCAATGGCCCGATAAAAATAAAAACCACCCCGACCCTTTAAAACTGACTCCTTAGCCTCCCCCACCCTCACGAACCCTCCAGAAACATTTTAAAATTACCTGGTGGTCCAGTGGGGGCGCCAGGAGCAATCTCCTGCTCTTGGGCTGTCGGCTGCCACTAATAAAAATGGCCGGCCATACCCGTGCCATTTTTAAAGATGGCGCCGGCCATCCAGTGCTCCTACCATGTGACAGGGGCAGGCCAATGGCAAGGATACCCTGTCACATGGTAAGGGCAAAGGGCCATTGGCGCCATTTTTATTAGCGTAGCCGATGGCCCGAGAGCGGGAGATAGCTCCCCGTGCCCCCACTGGACCACCAGGTAATTTTAAAACGTTTTTGGGGGGGAGGCTAAGGGGTCAGTTTTAAAGGGTCAGGGTGGGTTTTTTGTTTATCGGATTGGGCGCAGCTGATAAACAAAAAACCAATCGGGCCGGACGATAAAAATTATAAGATTTGAATCGGAACTGGAACCGAACCAATTCCGGTTCCGATTTAAATCTCTAATATATATAAATGATCTGGAAAGGAATACGAAGAGTGAGGTTATCAAATTTGCGGATGATACAAAATTATTCAGAGTAGTTAAATCACAAGCGGATTGTGATACATTACAGGAGGACCTTGCAAGACTGGAAGATTGGGCATCCACATATAACATAGAAACATAGAACTGACGGCAGAAGAAGACCAACGGCCCATCCAGTCTGCCCAGCAAGCTACGCAGTTTATCCATTTTTTTCCCCCTTTTTTCTCCCTCCCACCCGTCTCTATTGGCTTCCAGCATCCTCCGGCCCCAATTCCCTTCCAAGTGCAAGTGCAAGGTGTTACATATAGGGAAAAATAATCCTTGCTGTAGTTACACGATGTTAGGTTCCATATTAGGAGCTACCACCCAGGAAAAAGATCTAGGCATCATAGTGGATAATACTTTAAAATCATCAGCTCAGTGTTAGGAATTATTAGGAAGGGAATGGTTAATAAAACAGAAAATGTCATAATGCCTCTATATCGCTCCATGGTGAGACCGCACCGTGAATACTGTGTACAATTCTGGTCGCCACATCTCAAAAAAAGATATAGTTGCAATGGAGAAGGTACAGAGAAGGGCAACCAAAATGATAAAGGGGATGGAACAGCTCCTCTAAGAGGAAAGGCTGAAAAGGTTAGGGCTGCAGCTTGGAGGAGAGACGGCTGAGGGGGGATATGATAGAGGGTTCTGGACCCCCGCTGAACGACCTCCTGCAGTCGATCTCCTGCCGGCGCCATTTTCCGTACGGAAAACGATTCGCGGCAGGAAATCGCTCCCGGACCCCCGCTGGACCCCCAGGAACTTTTGGCCAGCTTGGGGGGGCCTCCTGACCCCCACAAGACTTGCAAAAAGTCCAGCGGGGGTCCGGAACGACCTCCTGCGTCAAATCATTTTGGTCTATGGCCGCCGCCATTTTGCGGCGGCCATTTTGCAAAATGGCGCCGACTGAAGACTACACGATTTAGTGTGCCGCTTTTCCTGCTCTCCCCCTTCCCCCGATTTAGCTACGGACCGCCACTATGGAGGTAATTTAAGGCTACGGACCCCCAGGTAATTTAAGGCATTTGGGGGGGGGTTCGGGAGGGTGGGGGATTTAATTTAAAGGGTCGGGGTGGGTTTTAAAAAACCAAACAAACAAAACAAAAGGTTTGTCCCTCTGTGTATATTTTTGGGATTTTAAGTGTTTGGAGCCTTACACGACCTGGGCTCAGGGGGCACGGGGAACCCTGTGTCTGGGACTACACAGGTTGCCCTTCCAAGCCCTCAATGAGGACGGAGGTGGTGGTGACCTGCTGCAAGGAAGCTCTCCGGTGTTGGTATTGGTTGCAAAGGAAAAGTACTTTAGTTCAAGCTCCAGGAGGATGTTTTGCCTGCCTCTTGTTTCCTGCATTGGAGCAGGGTGAGCTGCCTGTTTCGGTGGGATCCCTCCCAGTAGGGATTCAGCTAAAGTGTGAGAAAACAAAGCCTTACCAGAAGGACAACTACCTGTGAGTAGGAACAGCTTTAAAGCCATTGAGGAAAACCCAAACAGAATCTTCTATCCCTGGGGAGAGAAAGAGAGACTTGAACTCTCTGTGCAGAGACGGTGTTAAGTCTTTTTGCAGTGCTGGAGGGGATTTTCTTGTCCGCACATGGATCTCCTGACAGAGAGAAGGAAGACTATAAAACAACAACAATGCTGTGATGCTGAAGATTAATTTGCTGTGCCATATTTCACCAAAGTTTAAACAGTAATTATCATTTTTGGAGGCTCCATTGTGGGTTTTTTGGGCACCTAGAGCAGCATGCATTGAGGACACTTTCCCCTCTCCATGAGGACACAGAGGCAGGGAAGCGAGACCCCTCTCCCAGGGACAATCAAACAAAAGCCACCCTTACCACTCTGGGCCCTGAAAGTAAGTCTCCCCCCCCCCCCGTCAACAAAGGATCCTGACCCAGGGGGAGACACTGTGCAAAAGCAAGCCTGGCACGTTTCCAGCCCCAAAGAGACTTTAAGAATTCTTTTATGGCCCCGTTGGGATACAGTCCACACCCAGGGATGGGGGGGACTGTAACCCAATGTAAAATTGGGTTACAGTCCCCCCCCCATCTGGCTTTTAGCCTGACCTTCTTGCAAAACCATACATTACACATTCTGGTTAAACTAAACACCTGTAATTAAATGTTGGTATATTCAGAGTCTTAAGCCGAATCTTGTAGGATTTGTTTTGCAGGCATCTTAGTAGCCCTTTTTTTTTTACATCCCTTTCATCCTCTAAATGTCCTTAAAAAGATTCGGCTTCCTGGACTACTCAAGGTGGGGGTGACACTAGCAATTTATGCAAAGGCAATCTTACCTCCCTTATCCTGCTGCTGATGCATCTTCCTCTGCAACCAAGCACGCTGTTATTTTTCCTAGTTGCTTTATTACATTGACTCGATACATTAAGGTAATCTGAGGTGATTATGTCTAGATGTCTTTCTTGTTTGACAGTTTCCAGTTCTTGTCCTCCTAATACTGTGGCTATGTGGCTAATGGAGTTTTGCATTCTAAATTCAGGATTTTACGTTCATTAGCATCGAAGCTCATTTTCTGAAGCCTTAATCATGCTTTCAGTTGTTGTTTTTTTCAAGTCCCATTTCATTTTTTCACCTCTTCCTGCATATACACTCGTACAAATTTTTTTCTATCATCTGCAATCTGGCATGTTTTTTCTCTCAAGTTCTTCAGCAATGTTGCTAATAAAGATATTGAAAACATTACTACTTAACATTTCTATAAAGCTACATGACATACACAGCGCTGTAAAAACATCCTGTCCAATTTGCTAGCCCTGGGATAGCCTACTCTGGTCACTTTGTCTTCACCTCTCATCCAGTTCCTCACTCAATTTACACCTATTCTGGCCTACTTCTATGCCGCCCTGCTTGTTTTCCAGTCTTCTGTGTTATATTATGTCAATTGCTTTACTGAAAAATAGATACCCAACATTTACTGCATCTTGACTGCATCCTGGAATATACTTGTGCTCCAATGACTTTTTCTTCACTATCATTTCCATAGTTTTGCCAAATCCTGAATGTAGATTAAGATTCTGTAGTTGCCCACGACCTCTTTGTTCTCACTTCCATGCAGTAGGATTGCTATCATGATCCTCCAGTCACACAGAATCTTCCCATTCTTCAAGGAGACTGTTATGAGCGCCGGTCGCAGCGCCCAGTGGCCGGGTGTCATGGCCGCCGGCCGCGGCGAGCCACGACCAGGGTTGGGTCGGCGGCCATGACATTATTGCTCACCCTGAGCTTGGAGGCTCCAGTGGCACTAGGAATCCCCGGTTCCGGCGTCTTTGCGGCCGCTGCCGCTGCCTCTCTCAGCCGCATGGTCCCGGCGGTCTGGCTCCTCCCCCTCAGCCTCCTAGGAGCCGTGCACACGACTGCTGCAGATATTTAAAGAAACCATGACCGGATATGGTCATGGCTTCCCCCTGGAACTCCTCCTCCTGGATCCGGTATTTAAGGCAAGGTCGACACCCAGACCTTGCCTTGGTATTGAGGCTCGGTGCTTGTCTCCTGTATTGGTGTTCCGGATCCTATCCTTGCTCTGTTCCTGTTCTTCTCCTTGTTGGACTGATTCTCTGGATCCTGACCCTCAGACTGGTGGTGGTGTATTCTGGTATCGACTTGGACTGGCTCTGGATCCTTCTCTTTCTCTGCTCCTGGACCAGCTCCGGACCATTCTCCCGTCTGCTCCTGGACTGGCTTTCAACCCTCCTTTGGACTTTAACCCTTGGGCTGGACTTGGACTATTCGTCTACTATACTCCCGGACTTCTCACGACCTGCTGGAGGCGCCAGCCGTCTGGAACCCACGACCTGCAGGAGGCGCCTGCATCCAGACCATCTTTGTTCTTCAGGGAGTCGCCTAAGTCCCAGCAGCTGTGTCCCTACGGGCTCCTCCTGGGGGGATCACGAGCTTCCAGGGTGAGGCCTTCATTTCAACATCTTCAACCAGCCTCGCCATCTGACGGTAGAGACCGGTTTACTTCCTTCTCGGTAGTGCAAACTCTACCTCAGAACAAGGGTCCACTCTCCGCTTCATAACTGAGACATAGAGCATAGCTTCAGTTGCATCAAAGTATATCTGAGATTTCAGTCTAAAAGCTTTTCTTTCCTTGTAAACTGAATTCAGTGGCTCAGTCTGTCTCTTTGAATCCTACTGTGTTGACACAAGATGCTGTATTAAGACAGCATGAGAAAAACATACAGGCTTTAGTACTAAATTAGCTGATCTAGTCCTGGAGGGCATGAGAGAGGGCAAAACAGATGAAGAAAAGATGAAAGCATGTTGGGGTGATGACGGTAAATGATCAAGATTTGTAAACATGCGCAAAACAAAAAAGAAATCTGAAAAACTGGGAAATCACAGTAAGTTACTGACTTTCATATTGAAGATTGATACCAGCTGATCATGATGATCAAATCACCCTTTGCTGCTGCTGTGACAACCACTGTGCTAGCTCCTGGGGAAAATAATACTAATATCTGTTTCAGGTGAAGTCCCTTCTAAGGAAAAGAGAAATCTTAAAATACTCTTATCATCTATATTGTGCATTGAAGAGTAAGTATATGGTGCAAATTATTTTTTATTCAATCGAAAGAAAATGAAAAGATGATAAAGACTCACATTTTTAAGAATGAAATTACTGTGGCACTCAACTTGACTATTATTAAGATGTCTGGTCAATATCCAGATTAAACACATTTCAGAACCCAAGGAAAAAAGGGAGAACAGTGATTTTTTTTTTGTTCTTCTGGCTGCCTGGAGAGAAGGAAAAAAAGTTCTCAATGACAATAGTAACCCCATTGAAAATTCCACGAAAGGTAAGATCTAAGGTATTCACTAGACTGGAAATGGGCAGCCATTTCTCTAGCTTAACCCACAGAATGATCTCTCATACTACACGCTATCACATATGAAGTGTTGTCTTGCTTGTTTAAAGATCTCTAGCAGTGGCCTGAATAAGGATCACTGGAGTCTGCACTGGCAGTGTAGCCCCGGCTGAATATTAAATGAAACCTCTTAGTTACTCCGCCCACCATATCATGTTTGATTAAGAAGTGAGACTCTAACTGGCTATCAACTAACAGCGAGGCTATCTCCGTGCTCTTAGCTGGTGATATCATCCACCGAAGTATATCAAGCTGGTGTCGTCTTCACACCTCTTTTGACTCTGTTTTCATGCACGTTTTGTTCTCACTGCAGTGACCTGGACTGCCTCTTGGTGCAGAGCTTTCAGACCAGGGTGCTTTCATCTTTTCCCTTGATTCAAGCAGTATCAAAATATTGACTGATGTTGGGGGGGTTTCGCAGCATGCTGGTGTTTTATTTTTCTCACTGTCAAAGTGCTCATTCAGTTGCACACAAGAAGTGTTAATACTTCTATTATTAGTATTAATGCTTAGCTTTTACCTTGAATAAACCTGAACTGTTTTGGTGATAATAGTTTTAAAATTGCACATTTTATGATTTTAATGTAAAATCATATATATATTTACTGCCTATATATATAATTAGTCTAAAGTAACCTAACACTTATAACAATAATATTTAGATAAGGCCTCATATGTATATACATATACTCCAAAGAATTGCCCACTCCCTGTTTGCAAAATTATCTCCTTTATTATTTTATTCAAATATTATTTTCTACAATGCTCAACCACATTATAAAGCTCTTAAAAATAACCCACAACATTCATACTTACACAGCTCACTTACTCACAAAATGCATTAGAAAAACATGCCTATCAATGCTCCAATTGCCTGTAAAGTTTCAAAAACCTTTCAAATGAATAATTATCACATTCAGCACATAACAATCTCCTGTAGAAAATGAGTTATTTCATCAACAACAATAAGTCTGGGAATAAACGTCTTGACTCTTAATGTGTTGAAGAAATTCACCAGTGTACCCCTGGAAAAACATCCAAGGTTTGCAGCTAAATCCATCCCCTTATTACCAACAGTGGTGAGTCTAGGGAAAACGTCTTTGCTCTTGATGCCTTGAAATACTTCACCAGTGTATGCCCTGAGAAAGATCCAAGGTTTGCACCTAAATCCAACCCCAACAAGCACCTCGTTTCATCCAAACCCTAGGCTAAGGGTGCTCGTTGGTTTGTAAGAGAAGGAGCCTGTGAAAATGGATGTGTGTGAGTGAGAGAGAGAAAGAGAGAGAGAGGGATCCTATCTATAAGGGGTATATATGTATGAGAGGGAGGAAGCCAATGTACAGGGGAGCGTGTATGTGAGTGTGAGAGAGATAGGTAGCTGTGTGAGAGTGTACATGTGAGAGAGAAAGGGAGCCCGTGTGTGTATGTGTGTGTGTGTGTGTGAGAAAGAAAGAGAGAGTGGGTGCTGTATGAGTTGGGTGTGTGGTGTGAGAGAGAAGGAGACTGTGTGCTTATGTATGTGTGTGAACGAGAGAGAGAGAAAGGGATAGAGGGAGCCTACCTATGTGAAGGGCAGCACTTAGAGAGGGGTCAAACTCTGGGAGCAGAGATAGAGGGGAAGGGGTTGACATTAGAGGGGAAGGGGAGAGATAGTGGAGGGTTGAAGAGTTGTGGGGCCTGAGAAGTCAAAGTAAAAGCAGACTGGCCAGGGGAGTATGGAGAGAGGGTGGAAGGGGCACCCTTACAATGTATTTCAAGGGAAATTCTGCTCAAATTATTTAAAACTCTGCATCTTTAAGAACTAACTTTTTTCTGTGTTACATTTTATGTTTAAATATATTTTATTAACATCAAGAATAGAAACAAATCCAGTTGAAGGAGCACATCTTAAATTGTCACACACAAATGTAATGAATAAGGTTTGTTTCATTCAGGCGGCCCCGATTCGTTTTGGAGCCCCGGAATAAAATGGATTGCCTTTATTTATTGCGTTTTTGAAATTCATTTGAAACAAATGCAAATCCCTATTAAAAAAAGATAGTAATCAGGATTCCATGGTTCTACACTGTGGATTGTAAAGGAATCTCATGTCCTCCATTCTTTATCTGCGTTTTTAAACAGTCAGTAGGTCCATGGCTAACTAAAATACCCTCAGTTTTCTATAATTTTAGCTTTAATTAATCTTCCTTCAATCACTGCTGTGTGATGAATAAACAAGAATAAACCCTAGGGAGAATCCTGGAGTCATATTCATAAGATTTGAAAATAGCTAAAGATCATCTACATATACTCTGAATCCCATTTTCAGAGAAGCCAGTAACAGACAAATACAGATGAGCAAGATCCTTGATGTGCACCAATATTAAGATTCCTCTTAGTGGATAATAGACGTCCTTTTGAAGTTTGGATCCTTTCAGACAAAAAAAAGATTGAAACCATTGAAGGTCCTATCCCTTGAAGCCTATGCAAAAACAGTATTTGATTTAATGTGTCAGAAACTGAAGATACATTTAAAATCACTACTAGTATTATTTACTTTCCCTGGTTCAATTATTTTTCCTCATGAATCTGTAAGACAGGCAAACAGGTTTTCCATTCCATGACCTCTATGAAATGTAAACTGAGACTGATGCAAAAGTTCATTGTCATCTAAAAAGTCCTGAATTTAAATAAAACACTGCATGCTTGCCTCGACGATATTCCCATAAAAAGAAAGGTTAGAGAATGGACAATAACTCCCCAGGTTATTAACATCGAGCAAGGCTTTCTCTAGCAGGACAGACTATAGCATTTGTAAATTAGACAGGCATACAGCCCTCCTGCAGAGATAAATTGGCCATGGAAGTGACTGAGTCACCTAACGCTGATCCCAGAACTTTAACAATTGCTGAAGAGCAAGTATGTAACAAAGAATATGAATTTTTCATTGAAAGCACATAATCCTCACATTGTTTCTGAATAAATAAAAAAAAATATATATATCCCATCTTGTAAAATTACCACATAAGAGAAATATTATTGAAAACTACAGTTTTGAAGTGAGAGCAAACAAACTTAATTTTGCTTTTGAAGAAGTCGGCCATGTCCTCACAATTAAGTGGGGTCTGGGTGACTCCACTGGAAGGTTGCCTGAGCTACTTACTCACAATGGATAAAAGCTCAGCAGGTTGATTCATGGTAGCTTTAATCCTAACAGTAAAAAAAAAAAAATCTACATAGCAAGATCTATAGCATTTCTGTATGAAGACTCAAGCAATACTTTTCTTTGTCCTCATCATTTTTGGTCTTCGCCCACCTTCACTCTTGGGGGTTTTCCTTTTAAGTTTGGTCAAATTAAATTCATAGGTGTAACCTGCTCTAAATCTCTTGTTATAGATCTCATACAAGTCAGGCAGTGCATTAGAATTGACCGTATTTAAAGCCCTGACAGTTTGGCGCCACGGTTCCTCAAATTTAACAACATCTATCCGATCATGATAATGCTTTAGAGTCGGTATAGCGGAAGTTAAATTGGAAATAAAAGGGGAACAATCAATAAAATTGGATAATTGTCTGACCATTGGACTGATGACACCTTAATGTTTAGACACCTTATTAACAGAGATACTGGTATCCCACCAAAACAACAGACCAAAATCAATTTTTGCACGTCTAACACTGAAGTAGCTCTTAACAGTTTCTCCCCAAGAACATCATTGAGGTTATCCATTTGTGAATTAAAGCCCTCAAGCAAAAATAATTCATAATTCCCCATAGACAGGGAGGAAAGAAAGGCCACAAAATCAGAGACTTGGCTAAGAATAGCTTGAAGGACAATAAACCAAAGGCAACTCTCAGGCTAGCCAGCAGGACTATAAGGGCTTCATTACCATGTAGGACTAACCTTCCTATCCTTGATCTAAAAGCAACAAGCAACCTCACCCCCTCCTCTTTTTATATGAGCATAACATTCTGCTGAGTATCCCCGTGGACACGGCTGGTTCAATAATACTTGGTCAGTGACCTTAATCCAGGACTCAGACACGCATAAAATATCAATTCTGCTCTCTAATTTTAAATCATAGATCACAGGCATTTATTTATTTATTTTCCACTTATATTCCACTTTTTTTCAATTACCTTGAGCAAAGAGGATTACAAGATAGAACATAAATCAACAACACTCTATAACAGTTCCTATAGTTAGCGACGGCTTGCTATTGGAACACATAAAAGCGTAATAAAAACATAAAACACCAAGATCACACTTTGACAAATAACAGGCTGTAAACCTTTGTTATTCAGAACACAAATCAGTCAGACTCAGACGGAAAAGCTTCATTAAACAAATAGGTTTTCAGCCCCTTCCTGAAGTTCAACACATCAGTTTCTTACCTGAGGGCCAGTGGAAGGCTGTTCCATGGGAGAGGTGCGGCAAATGAGAATACCAACTGGCATTCTCTGGCCAACAGAACAACCAATTTCCTTTGGTCAGCTGACAGCAGTGCTCAAATTGGGATATAGAATATTAAACATTCTTTTAAATACTTGGGACCATCTTCCTGCAACGGCTTTAACACCTTCAGCAAAAACGTAAACTTCACTCTGAAGGTTATTGATCGCCAATGGAGTGTCATCGAATTTGGTGTGATTGTGTTCCCTTTTCCCCAAGCTTTGCCATCACTGAGCACTGGCATTCTGAATGACCTGAAGTACCTTAAAGCATTTCTTTGGTAGCTAAAATAAACAGCATTGCAATAATCTAACTGGGAAAAAAAACCCAGCACTCGTTTCATCAAGTTCTTTGGCAGAGAACCTTAGCTGCCTGACTAACCTCTTTTTATAAAAAGGCTGTCTTTAATACATTATTCTGCACAAGTGTAAGCCAAAGTAGAACTATGAGTGACCTTAGCATGCCCGATTAAGTATATTGAACTTGACCAAACTGATAAATTATTAATAAAAACCACACGGGGGATGGAAGGTTTACAATCTGTAACCCGGGCACTTCTCGGGTTACCAATAAGCCCTCGGTATTTAGTGACAATGTCAGCTAGTCAGCACAGGATGGATTTTAGGAGATCCATGCAGATGCAGCCCCTCCTTCTGCGGGATTTGCCATGGCCTGCCCACTGGTAATACTATATCATTGCTCCCCCTAGCTACAGCTGAGGAGGTAGTAGTAAGTACAGGAAGCAGAGAGGAGCTTAGATTTTGTGATTTACAGGCCCAGCCAATTTTACGGGCCGATACAGTAAGGTGCGGTAGAAAGAGGTGCGTTAGTGCCGGGCACACCTGCATTTGCCGCACGCACAGTTTGAAACACATACCGCTCGATACTGTATTTAAATGGCATGCAAATGCAAGCCGCGTCCAACGCACATCCATGAAGCGCATTCCATTTTACTGTATAGCGCCCGTCAATTTGGGACGGGCGCTCAAGGCACCGAAAGCGTATGGACGGACGCCGTGATGTCACGCACGCCCGTTCATGCGCCTTTGCTGGCTTGAGCACCCAAATTGCACTATGGGCGTGCGTTCATCCATCTTTGCCGGCGGGGGCCACTTTCGCCGCCGGCTGTCCCAGGGAGGCAGGAGAGCCGCGGTGCGCACCTCCGGAGGAGGGCAGAGAGGACTGTAAGAAAAAGTAAGTTAATTTTTGTTACACTTTATTCCCAATACTTTAAGAGCATGTTGAGTCGCTTTTTGCCCTGCGTCTTGCTTCGGGAGGAGGGGAGAGAGGACTGGGCCTGCCCCGGAGACCGGCACCCATGGACGCGGCCAGGGCAGGTGGGGTATCTTCTCACAGATAGAACACCTCCCCTTCAGTCCAAGGGTCCACTTTCAGAATAGCAGGTTAGGGAAGACCTGCCCTTCGATAGCCTCAGAAAGGAAGAGAGTGTGAATGACCTGCTATGTCCTACCCCATTGTTATTCTTGTAAGCTTAAGTTCAAGATCCAGGAGGAAGTTCTGCTGCCCTTTCTTCCTGTCGGGACCATCTAGTAGAGATGTGCATCGTTTTTTGATGGATGAAAATATCGTACGATATTTTCTAATCCGTCAAGTATCAGGGGACCCCAAAAATGATAGGAAAACCCCACAAAACTTTCATGTGGTTTTCTTATCATTTTTTTGGGTGGGGAGGGGGGGAGAAAGGGCACACAGGAAAAAAAAAACCCAAACCCACCCCAACCCTTTAAATCTAATTATTTAGAATCCCCCACCCTCACAACCCCCCCTCCCAAACTTTCCTAAAGTACCTGGTGGCCCAGCGGGGGTCCCGGGAGTGATCTCCCACTCTTGGGCCGTCGGCTCCCACTAACCAAAATGGCGCTGATGACCCTTTGCCTTTACCATGTGACAGGGGCTATTGGTGCCATTAGCTGGCCCCTATCACATGTAGGAGCAATGGATGGCCCGCGCCATTTTTTAAGGAAGCAGGCAGAATTGAAAGTCGAAATTCCCCCCCTCCCCCCACCCCGATAGTAGAACCCCTCCTGTGAACACATATTGCAGCTGTATGGCAGTATGGCAGCTGTATGACATTTTTTAAGATGGCGCCGGCCGTCCATTGCTCCTAACATGTGATGGGGCTGCCAATGGCACTGATAGCCCCTGTCACATGGTAAGGGCAAAGGGCCATCGGCACCATTTTGTTTACTTGCAGCTGATGGCCCGAGAGTGGGAGATCGCTCCTGGGACCCCTGCATATCCACCAGGTACTTTAGGAAAGTTTTGGGGGGTCGGGAGGATGGGGGATTCTAAATAATTAGATTTAAAGGGTCGGGTTTTTTTTTGGCTTGGGATGGCTTGGGTCACGAAATGAAATTCCAGGGAGGACCACTCAGAACCAATGTCAGAAATATATCTTAACCGAGAGGGTGGTGGATGCCTGGAATGCCCTTCCAGAGGAGGTGATGAAGACCAAAATAGTGAAAGATTTCAAAGGGGCATGGGATAAAGACTGTGGATCCCTAAAGGCTAGAGGATAGAAATGAAGAAATGAGTGCATGGGGTAACTTGCTAGTGTGGTTACTACCCTTAACCAGTAAGCCTTCATATTGTTGATGCAACTCCATCATTCCTCTCTGCTTCAATAACAGGGTGAAACGTGGACAAGGAGAATTAGATTCAGACAGCAAGCAACAAGGATATTGAATTTGTTGGTCTGGGAAAACAATAAACATAGGAGTAACTTGCTGATGCAGCTGTTACTAGGGATGTGCAGAGCAAAAGTTTATGTTCATAAGTCCATAAGTCGAAAGGGGGTCCCATTTGCGGTGAATATGGACATATGGAGAATTCCATAAGTTGAGTCTATGTCCATACGTGCAAATAAAAATTTAAACCCCTCACCCTCCTTAATCCCCCCCCCAAGACTTACCAAAACTCCCTGGTGGTACAGCAGGGAGTCAGGACGCCATTTCTGCTCCTTTGCGAGGAGCACGTGACGTCGGCGTCATGTCGGAGTGACGCGGCGTCACGTGATTCCCCGCGCGATCGCTCCGAGATCCTCGTTGCACCCAAAAGTTGGCCAAAAGTTCCTTTTGGGTGCAACGAGGGTCCCCCGGAGCGATCGTGCGGGGAATCACGTGACGCCGCATCACGTGCTCCTCGCAAAGGAGCAGAAATGGCGTCCTGACTCCCTGCTATCCCACCAGGGAGTTTTGGTAAGTCTTGGGGGGGGGATTAAGGAGGGTGAGGGGTTTAAATTTGTATTTAGGATCAACAATCGCGATTTCCAACAATCGCGATTTCCAACTTATTCAACATAGCTATGTTGAATACGTTGGAAATCCGATCGTTTTCGCCTCATCACTTTTTTAAGTTAAAAAAAAAATAAGTTGCGTTTTACATTTAAGTTCAAAACGAATGCACACCCCTAGCTGTTACTACCCTTAACCAATAAGCCTGAAACTCTTGATGAAAATCTACCATTGCTCTTTGCTTGTATGGCAGAAGGTAACGGGGAATTGGACTCAAACAGGGCCCTGGCTTTGATGGTCAGGGAAACTGATAAGTTATGGGGGTGACTTGTATGGTGCAGCAGAAACTTCCATGAGCTTGCTGGGAAGACTGGATGGATCATTGTTCCTTTTCTGCCGTCATTTCTATGTTTCTGTGTTTCTAATATACCTAATTAAAATTATCCGGCTACTTTTAGCCAGATAACTTAAAACCTAACAGGTTAGATTTAAAGTTATCTAACCTCGTATGGATGGATAACATTAGTTTTAGCCAGCTATATTTGAAATTATCCAGTTAAGTGGCACTGCAGTACTAACAAGAAAAATGACTCAAATGACTGTCCCCCCTGCCCCACAACTTATCAATGGAAATGATCCCTATTGGTCCAAGCAGTCACTCCCCCAAAAAAATCATTAAAGGGATAAAAAAAAATGAAATATGAAGTGGCCCGGTGTTGCACTGCCTCCCTTCCCTGCTGGCTTCCAGGTCCTTTTAAGCTAAAAAAAAAAAAACAACAATTCCTCATGGCTCCCCACCCCAACTCTAACCCTTCCACCCTCTCGGTATCTGTAAGTTTGCCACTCTACAGCCCAGATCATGGTATGCTGCCACTGAGATTTAAGCCTGGTGCTTTCTGCATTGCTCTGTGAGCTGAATAAGTACCGGATGTATTCAAAACTTGCCGTTATCCAACAGATATGTTCAGGCATTGCAATTGTTACAAAATCCTACTGCCAGTGTGTTGCGGAGAATCCCCCTGTTTGAGCATCTTCCGCCAAGTCTGGTGTCTCTTCAATGGTTACCAGTCAAATAGAGAACTCATAAACTCTTGAATGAAGAGGCAAAGTATACATTAGCAATCTTATTCTTTATGTTCCCCAAAATGTATTGCATTCTGAAAGGAAAGGCTTGATAACAGTGCCTCCTCTATGTACTGCAAGACTACGGTTGACTCGGAAACATATATTTTCATATAGAGATGTGCTACGGGTAAAACTTTCATGTCGGACTTCGTTTCAGGCCCCCCTCCTGCGGGAATTTTATTTTTCCCATGGTTTGGGGATTTGTTTTGGGGGGGGCCCCCAATTTTCGGGTTAGCGAGCACCTACCTGGCAGAGTTAGTACTAACGGGAAAATAGAAAACATTCAGGAAAAAGGCAGAAGAGCACCGATACACAACAATTAGAAACGTGTAGTAGAAAGATCCATGAACTCTACATCACTATAAACATAATCGTAATGAATTTTACCCGAAAACAGTACCTTCCTGGTACACCCGGACATGACCTAATTCACTAACAATTATTTGTCTTTAATGATTTATTGTAACTGAACCTTTTACGGCACCTGTTAGAATGTACTATAGTATACTTTTCCCTACATTAAATATGTGCCAACATGTGAACTGTTGCGATGGTAGATAACTTAGCAACGGTATAGAAAAGATTTTAAATAAATAAATAAATACATAATTTTTTTCTGAAATTTCGGAAAAAAATCAGTCATTTTTCGGTTCTCCCGAACCATTCCGAATTAAGCAATTTTGTTGACATTGTCTAATTCGGGAAAAATGATTGCACATCCATATTTTCATATGCTGTCCCTGAATTATGGAATGACTTGCTTTAGATATAGAAGAGGAAAGAGACATTAAGGATTTTAGGAAAAAACTAAAGGCTATATTGTTCAGCAAAGCATTTTAAATTGTGTTTATGAATTATTATTCATTTATGCACGTATGTAATATATGTTTTCAATTGTGGATGTTTTAATGCTGTAATCCACTCTGAACAAAATTTTGGAGATGCAGAAAATAAGTCTTGTATAAATAAATAAATAAATAAATGTTGCTGGATAACTTGTGAGCTATCCAGCTAAATGGCTCTGAACATTAAATCCAAGAAGTAGGCAATCAGTACTTATGATTCAGCAGCCATGGCGACTGCTCTAGAATTTGCTCTGGGTCACCGATACAGAAACAGAGGCAGAATCACAGGAAATCCCTGTCGCTGGGCTGCCCTCTCCTGCTGGTGCTGATGTGGCATCACCACCTCCCGCTCTCTCTTATGCACCATGAAGATTTGAAACCACCAGGTAAAACCTGCTGGCAAAAGAGGTGATGATCAGTAAACTTTCCTCCTGCTGGCCAGGGGGATGCGGTGAGCGACATGGACAGTGGCTGATCAAGAGGAACAGAGGCCTGGGCTGTCACCGTGGCAGATCAGAAGTGGGGAGGCCTGGTGGCAGATATGGATCATGAAAGGGTTGAGAAAGACAGGCTTCTTTCTCAAATGAAAACATAGGAAAGGTACTTACTCACTCAAGACAATCAGCAGCCTTGGTAGAGAGAGAGAGAAGTAAAAGGGAGAAAGAGAAATGGAAATGGAACAAAAGATAGTAATCCAGAGACACACAATTAAGATTTTGCTTTTTAATTATTTAATTAAAAAAATGGTTAGTGCAAATATTTTTTGTTGAGTTTAGCTTTTATCTGTTTAAAGGTATAAATCACATGTAAATGTATCCAGAATCACCCCAGGATTTGGAATGCTTTGCCTCAGAATTTGCCCACTCTTGCCGTTGTATCTAACCCTCAATCTGCTGGAGGCCTTGACTAGAAGCCGTTTTATTTTTTCAAGGACAGCTGTGAATGCATGTTCTTGCAGGTAAACACTTTTCTTTCATTTAATATTTTATCACATGCAATTTCAGTGAGGGCTGCTTTGTTCTCGTTCCCTTAGGACCTGTTATCTGTAATTAAATGTAAGCCTTCTTGATATTACTAGGGCATTGATGGATAGTTACTTACCTACTGGGCAGCACTTAGAGAAATGTAGGGACCTTGAATGTGAGCTGTATCAGATCATAAATCAGCCAACCTGAAGACAGGCTTGGATATAGATTTTGTGGTAAAGATGCTCAGGAGATATTTCTTAGAAGTTCACAGATTGGAGATTATGCCCATTGATTTATCATCAGGCACGTATTGATCATTGGCGAAATGATGGAACAAATGATTGTATGTATCTTTCAACTTTTGTCATGAAGCTTAGCTCTGTTGACCGCAGCCGTATAAAACTTGCAAAACACCTTTCCTGGCTTGATCTCCGGTGTAAAATAAATTCATTTAAAACTGGAGTGATCACGAATACATTTATTTCCAGAAGTATAAATATCTCATCCTTAAAGAAGATAAGTCCAAAAATGAATCCTTTTACAAACTTTATGAAGAGATTTTTATGGCCCCTTGACTCTTGATTCATTCCTTTCTCTTGCTCAGTTTCTTTCTCCTCTTTTAGCCTTTCTGAACTTCAGTCCTTGGGGGTTCACAAGGCAGACAGGACATAAGGCTAGCATACATGCATATGTATGAGGCAAATTTGCATAATGATTTTCATTTTCATATTTGTTCTCCTTAAAAGGTTGGCCGGTGTATGATCCCTGGGAGATTTGAGTTGGAGTCCTGCATAATCTTTTTTTTTTTTTTTTGCCTCTGTGATGGAAATCAATGGTCAAAATATATTAATCCATTTCGTTTAATTTATTGATTTGTACACCACCCACCCTGCTACGTGAACTGAGCAAATCAGTTAACAACATACAAAAACATAGTCATTGCATTTCAGCAAATCCTCCAAATCAATGCCTAATACAAAATATCAGCAAACTGTCCCCAATAAAAACATCTCACCCCCTTCCCCTGATAAAACCAACTACTCCTCACTCTACCCCTCCCCAATAAAATCAAAACCTCCCACCACATCAACATCACTAAATAACCCATTCAGGCATTTTTGCTTAGAGCTGGTGAGAAAAAAAATCATTACATTAACAGTTTCTTACCATTTTCACAAATCATAAAGAAAGTTTAAAGTGCAACAGTTAATTGACACCACAGATATCTATGCATATTTGTAGCATAGAGGAGATTATTGCACCAGAAAAAAAGGCATTATGATCTAACAATTGCCTGATTAATATCTAAGCTGACATCATGCACATGCTACATATTTTAAATAAATGTGTATTTGTCTAATGTCCTTGGATGTTCTTAGTCATAAAATAGGAATGTTATGTTCCCTCTGGCTACTTACTTAAGTTCCTTCTGGTAGGAAATGTTCATGGTCTCTCAAGTTCTTTTGGTGCACGTAGCTAAAGGGGCTTTCTGACCTCTATATTGTTCTTCTTAGTGCATTAAAATTCTGCTCTTCCCTTTACCTTCAGGATAAAGTTAAAATATTGAAATTAAAGAAAATGCAGTATACTTAGTAAAATAGCGTGTAGAAATCAAAATAGAAGGGGCCTGTTCATTAAATTGCTTTACTGCAATAATGTGTGCATTGACCAATGTCACGAAAAAAATTGCATGAAAAAAATAAGCATCATAATGCATGCAAAACAGTACATTAATATTCCAAAGGGTTCATACAAATTGTGTTTAGTGACAATGATTTGCTTCTTTTACTTCACCTAATAATACACAAACTGAGGTACACCTTCTGATCACAATTTGGCTTAGGTAAGTATCTTCTTAAACATTTAGTCAGCCTGGCTCCATACTAGATAATGGGAAAAAAAAAATATCAAGATACATGAAGAGTCCAATAAGAAACTCACAATGGCAGGCACAAATCACAGAGAGCTGCTGATATGGAAGGTAAACAAGTGTGAGAACATTACATAACTCTTTTTCCTAGCTATACAATCTTTTTCTCTATATCACTGAATAACAAAATTCACCAAAAAAATTCACCACTTTATCTTTGATTCAAGAGCTCTTTTCTCCTATGTCTCAACCCTTACCAAACCCCCAGCACCTACAATTCCAGACGATCAAGCTCTCAACAAAGCGAATGAACTAGCAGACTTCTTCGACAATAAAATCACCTCACTCCTAGCCCCCCTCAAGGGATCATCTACACATCTAAAGCACGTAAACAACCACAGCTCCCAATCATCGCACTCAACCTTTCAACATTCATCACACTCATCAGTTCAACAAGCATCAAGCCCTACAATCAAACAATCACAACCTTCATCGCACTCAACCATCCAACAATCACCACTTTCAACCACCCAACAACTATCGCATTTAACCACCCAACAATCCAACACAACCCTAGCAGTGCTTGCCACCTTTGAGCTTACATCTACACTAGAAATAGAGAACATCCTCAAGAAGATAAAACCGTCCTCGCATCCATCAGACCATATTCCGTCAAACATACTGAGTATGATCACTAACATCACAGCCAAACCTATTGCTGACATCATTAACTGCTGTCTCTCCCAAGGCCAAGTCCCGAACCAACTTAAGCTGGCCATGCTCAAACCGCTCCTCAAAAAACCCAACTTGCCCACTTCAGACCCAGCTAACTTCAGACCAATAGCAAACCTTCCTATTATTGCCAAAATTATGGAGAAAGTTGTTAACAAACAACTTACAGAATTCCTGGACGATAACAACATCCTCACCCCAAACCAATTTGGCTTTCGTAAGACCAGGAACACTGAAACACTATTAGCCTCACTATCAGACATCATTATCTTTAATCTGGAAAAAGGCCAACCTTGCCTCCTAGCACTTCTGGATCTCTCCTCAGCGTTTGACACCGTAAACCACCAGTGCCTCCTGCAACGCCTAAATGACATTGGCATCACAGGAGCAGCCCTCAACTGGTTCAAATCGTTTTTGGAGAACAGATCATACAAGGTCAAGATAAATAACAAAGAATCTCACGCCATCGATTCCAAGAGGGGGGTACCGCAAGGATCATCCCTCTCCCCGACTCTTTTCAATATATATCTTCTCCCACTCTGTCACTTAATCACCAACCTCAAGCTAATACACTTCCTATATGCGGATGACATTCAAATTCTCATCCCTATAGAAGAATCACTACACAAAGCAATGTCATACTGGAATACATGCCTGTCAGCTATCAACAAACTACTCGCCAGCCTCAACTTGGTTTTAAACACAAACAAAACCGAACTCCTCTTTATAGCACCAGAAAACTATGTCTCACCCACACCTCCTATCTCTAGCCAACTTACGGATACTTCCTTGCACTCTACCTCGCAACAAGTAAAAGACCTGGGGGTCATTTTAGACAACGGATTCAGCCTCAACAAATTCGTTAATAACACAACAAAAGAATGTTTCTTTAAACTACAGACCTTAAAGAAACTAAAGCCACTCCTGCTATACAGAGACTTCCGCATGGTACTTCAAGCCATCATACTACCCAAACTGGACTACTGTAACTCCCTCCTACTAGGCCTACCAGCATGCACTACCAAACCACTTCAGATGGTCCTAAATGCCACTGCAAGAACCCTCTCAAACGCCAAAAAAAGAGACCACATCACTCCAATCCTTCATCACCTCCACTGGCTTCCGATTAAATACAGGATCCAATTCAAGTCCATAATGATGATACACAAGGCACTACACAACATAGCTCCCCTCGACTTAACGTTTCAACTTCAGCTACACACCTCCATGAAACCGACGAGAAGTGCGTATCAGAACAGACTAATCACCCAACCGGCTAAATCCTCCCTGAGGAAACGCGCACTTTCCACAGCGGGCCCTTCACTATGGAACTCGCTACCTCCAGACCTCCGCCTTGAACCTGACCACGCTTCATTCAAAAAGAAACTTAAGACCTGGTTGTTTAAACAAGCATTCCCAGAGATCTAAGAGCAGGAAGAAAGTCATGTTTCAGACTATTCGCTCTTTCCCCAGCCCATAGCATATAACTTCACAAAGAGACCAGTTGAAATAATCGGGTCATTTATTTATTTTATCCCTATATAATCATATATATTATATTCAATCATGTTTAGAACCTTCTAAACACGCTATTTATTTATTAACTTGTTTGTTATTTATTAACTGTCAGCAACGAATACTAATTCATTAATTTAATTAATTAATATGCTCAATGTTCAATGTTTATGTTTAATGTTCAATGTTAATTAATATGTTCAATGTTCAATGTAAACCGCTAAATGAAGCGATAGTTCTTGTTTCTTGTAAACCGGGGTGATATGTATTTTATACAGGAACCTCTGGTATATAAACCCTATAAATAAATAAATAAATAAATAAATAAATAAATAACAAATTCCCTGTGCCTTTGGTCATGACGTTAGCCCAGCACTGGCAAAATGAGCCTTTTCTATAAACAGAACATTCAATATTCAACCCCTGTATTGCTTTTACTATTTTTATTTGAATGTATTTTTATTTTGTGCCACTTTAATAGTACCGTCAATGAGGTAGATATACAGCAAAGTACATATAGATATAATGATACCCTGCCTTCCTCACCCCCCTCCCAAAAAAAAAAAGCTTGCAATCTAAGAAGACAAGTGAAGAAATGGAAGCAAAATTGCTTTTCCCAAGGTCACAAGAAGTATCTGATAAAAATAGAATGTGAACCTGCAGTTCTCAAGAGCACTGACCCCATCGATACAAAACAGCTGGAGTAGTTATAGTAAAAACTGAAGTGCCATCTACTCCATAGCAGGGCTCCAGCTCTATCATACTTACTTGGTAGATCTCCATGAAGGGCATCCCCAGCAATTATGTCTTCATAAAGGGGGTAACTGTCCTTATATATGCTTTTCCCTCCGGGCCCATGGGACCTTGCGTAGCAAACTCATCCGTTTCATTGGGGAAATGAACCCTGACAGAAAGTGCTGCTTGCCTGCCAAAGGTTCAGCATGACACAAGGAAAATTCATGTTGTCAGACATGCAGTCAAACATAGCTTGTACGAAGGCATTAATAGGCACACACTCCCCAAAAGGCCACAAACTCCACAGAAAATGAACATGCAATCATTTAAAACACTTTCAATAACCACCGTATGGTTTGTTTGAATGTATCTTTTCTGATCGGTTCATTTGTGAATGCGTATGACGGATGAGTCTGAGTGCAGGCGTATGATTTCATGTATAACATGAGGGTATAGGTAAGTGCATGTGTGCGCAGATGAGGTAAGCAGAATTACATAGTGAGAACATTTGTATACAGTGATAGTCTTGTAAATAAGGTTATTCTTGTAAATTATGTTATGTTTTATGATTCATAAACCTGTAAATCGTTCAATGTTACCCTGTCTTTTTAGCCATATGTTCTTTGTTTCACTGTAAAGCGCTTGTTGCTGATTTTGTCGTTTAATGTGAACTGATGAGATGTTCCCAACGTTTATCGGTATATAAAAAAAACTCTAAATAAATAATAAATACAAAAATGTGGCTCCTTATGTCGCGTGTAAGGTCCGGCAAAGGAGGCTTGGCTGCTTTTATATTCTGAAAACTTTACTGGAAAATTCTGAACAAAAAAATGTGGATTTCTCCAGATCCCATTCTTGAGACTACTCATTGCAGCTGTGTTTTTATCCCTGTATCGGCTTTTCTTCTGGTTACTGGTTGCAAAGAAGTAGAGAAGAAACAGTCTTCTTGTGACATTTTATTCATTTCTCATCACTTCTGAGCATGTTCAGGCAAACTTTTTTTCACCATTTCAGAGGAGTCCGCAGTAAGAAAAGTCATTGCTTTATTCCTGTCTATCACGTTTAAAGGAGTGGAGAGTGAGCAGCAAGGGGGCCCACTGCTGCCCGGGGACATTTTTAAAATATATTTTAAGGGTAGTGGGAGGGAGAGAAAGGGGTTAGGGAATCTCTGGTTGACTATATTTAAAATATTTTATTCGCTGGAGGGAAGGAGTGATGGAGAGGAGACCAGGTTTCTTTTTTTTTCAAGGGGACTTAGCCGGTTAGTGCCCGATTGTCAGAATTAACCGACTAAGTTTAGCCAAGGAAAGCCGCCACCTTGAGTCCAATATACAATAGGCCTTTTAGTTGAGAAGTTATCTGGCTAAAGATAGCCGGATAACTTGTCCTGTATATCCAGCAGGATAAATGTCTGGCTGACTATACCTGCTTAAAGTTATCTGACTACATGTAGCCGGAAAACTTAAAAAACTAACTGGCTATGGGGGTCATTTTCCAAAGCGATTGCAAGTGAAAAGGGATTTTTTTGCACACGAAAAGTCCCTATTCGCGTGTGATCATTAAATCGGGGCGGAGTCCGCGATGACTTTGCAGACGGCGAAAAGGTAAGGGCCCTTTTTGCTGTCACCAGCGCGCCCAATGGCGCCACCTTTTATGATGGCGCTATTAGGTGCGAAAGCTGGCAGCGATCACAGGGCAAGATATTTGTACCGACGCACGGGCGTAGATTTGTTCGCGCAACCCGGCACGTACAAATCTATGCCCGATTTTATAACATGCGCGTGCAGCTGTGAGCATATTATAAAATCCGTGGTCGGCGCGCGCAATGGGGTGCACACTTGTGCACGCCAAGCCCTAAGGGAGCTCCAATGGCTTTCCCCGTTCCCTCCGAGGCCGCTCTGAAATCGGAGCGGCCTCGGAGGGAACTTTCCTTCCGCCCCCCCACCTTCCCCTCCCTTTCCCTATCTAACCTGCCCCCCAGCCCTACCTAAATCCCCCCCACCTTAATGTTTTTCTTTATGCCTGCCTCTGGGAAGGCGTAGGTTGCGCATGCCGGCCAAGTGCCAGTGCATGATCCCCGGGCCCAGCGGCAGTGGAGAGGCTTCTGGCCATGCCCACACCCTGCCCCCGGAACACCCCGCGCACAGGAGCGGGTTTTCGAGGTTATGGGGCGGATTTTCAGAGCCCTGCTCGTCTAAATCCGCCCAAAACCGGGCGGATTTACGCGAGCAGGGCCCTGCGCGCCGGTAAGCCTATTTTACATAGGCCTACTGGCGCGCGCAGAGCCCCGGGACTCGCGTAAGTCCCGGGGTTTTCGGAGGGGGCGTGTCGGGGGGCGTGTCGGGAGCAATCCGGGGGCGGGCCCAGGGGCGTGGCTACGGTCCAGGATGGCCCGGGGGCGTGGCCGCGCCCTCCGGACCCGCCCCCAGGTCGCGTCCCGGCGCGCAGGAGGCCCGCTGACGCGCGGGGATTTACGCCTCCCTCTGGGAGGCGTAAATCCCCCAACAAAGGTAAGGGGGGGGCTTAGACAGGGCCGGGTGGGTGGGTTAGGTAGGGGAAGGGAGGGGAAGGTGAGGGGAGGGCAAAAGGAAGTTCCCTCCGAGGCCGCTCCGATTTCGGAGCGGCTTCGGAGGGAATGGGGGTAGGCTGTGCGGCTCGGCGCGCGCCGGCTATACAAAATCGATAGCCTTGCGCGCGCCGATCCAGGTTTTTAGCAGATACGCGCGGCTCCGCGCGTATCTACTAAAATCCAGCGTACTTTTGTTTGCGCCTGGAGCGCAAACAAAAGTAGGCCTATTCGCGGAGTATGAAAATCCGCCCCTATGCGCGTAATATACGCGCATAACCCTTTTAAAATCCGCCCCACACTGCGGAGGTGATTGCTGCCGGCTTTCGCAGGCCCACCCCCCACTTTGCTCCCCTGCTCCCCCCGTTACCGACCTTAGAAAATCCAGGCCTATGTTTGAATTTAGCCGGCTAGATTTCTAAGTTATCCAGCCTTGTGTGGCCAGATCACTTGCTACTTATTCGGATATCTTTAAAAGATAGGACCCTGTAATTTTTTTTTTTTTTTTACTTTTTCAATGATACTTAACCGAAAATCTTTTAAAGATACACAAGAACACCCAAGGCTGGCTAATTTTAGAGCTGCTTCCAAGCAAGTCTAGAGGAATCCAGCCAACAGAGCCAGTTCTATGGGATATTCAGCTACTCAACTCCTCCCCGGAATGCCCCTGTAACTCCTTTTCTTTAGCTGGCTAAATCAAAGCTGCATAAATAGTTATCTGGATATAATTTAGTAGGGATGTGAATCGTTTTTTGACGATTTAAAATATCGTCCGATATATTTTAAATCGTCAAAAATCGTTAGGGCCACGATACAATACCAATTCCCCCGATTTATCATCAAAAAATCGTAAATCGGGGGAAGGGGAAGGGCAGGAAAACCGGCACACTAAAACCCCCTAAAACCCACCCCCGACCCTTTAAATTAAATCCCCCACCCTCCCGAACCCCCCCCAAATGCCTTAAATTACCTGGGGGTCCAGCGGCGGTCCGGAACGGCCTCCTGCAATTGAATCGTGTTGTCTTCAGCCGGCGCCATTCTGCGCCGCCATTTTGCAAAATGGCGGCGCAAAATGGCGGCGGTCATAGACCAACACGATTTGACTGCAGGAGGTCGTTCCGGACCCCCGCTGGACTTTTGGCAAGTCTTGTGGGGGTCAGGAGGCCCCCCCAAGCTGGTCAAAAGTCCCTGGGGGTCCAGCGGGGGTCCGGGAGTGATTTCCTGCCGCAAATCGTTTTCCGTACGGAAAATGGCGCCGGCAGGAGATTGCTCCCGGACCCCCGCTGGACCCCCAGGGAATTTTGACCAGCTTGGGGGGGCCTCCTGACCCCCACAATACTTGCCAAAAGTCCAGCGGGGGTCCGGAACGACCTCCTGCAGTCGAATCGTGTTGGTCTATGGCCGCCGCCATTTTGCGCTGCCATTTTGCAAAATGGCGGCGCAGAATGGCGCCGGCTGAAGACAACACAATTCAATTGCAAGAGACCGTTCCGGACCGCCGCTGGACCCCCAGGTAATTTAAGGCATTTGGGGGGGGTTCGGGAGGGTGGGGGATTTAATTTAAAGGGTCAGGGTAGGTTTTAGGGTGTTTTAGTGTGCCGGTTTTCCTGCCCTCCCCCTTCCCTCAATTTAGCTACGGACCGCCGCTGGACCCCCAGGTAATTTAAGGCATTTGGGGGGGGGGTTCGGGAGGGTGGGGGATTTAATTTAAAGGGTCGGGGGTGGGTTTTAGGGGGGTTTAGTGTGCCGGTTCACGATTTTAACAATTTTCACGATACTCTAAACACCCAAACGGCGACGATACGATTCCCTCCCCCTCCCAGCCGAAATCGATCGTTAAGACGATCGAGGACACGATTCACATCTCTATAATTTAGCTGGATGAGTGGCTGGATATACCACGTTTGCAATTTAGACAGATAATTTGTGAGCTACCCATTTAAATGTCTTTTGACTATTGACCTCAGGAGATGTAGCCGGTCAAGTTTTGACCGGCTAGATTTCGATTCATATTCAGCCGAAATCCTACCTGGCTTGGTTCAGTTGAATCTTCACCTAAAGATAACCGGCTGCAATGATCCGGTTAGCGTGCATGGCTGTTTGAAAATTGCCTTCAGAAATTGCAAAAAAGATGTTTTTTTTCCCACTGGCCAGACTCCTTCAGAGATGCTGCTCTCCCCGTGCGCGTGCACCACTCTGTCAGCTCTGAAGAACGTCTGGGTATTTTTTACACACAGATGTCTTTACATCAATTCTCGAAAGGAAAATATACATGCATTTTCCCTTTGACAATTATCCCACGATCACTAGCACACACATTGCCATCAGCTAATGATTGTGCATAGATTTTTTTTTTTTCATGAACAATTACGCCAGTTATTTTTGAAATGCAAAAATAGGCACCACAGTGCAAATCCTCCCCCAGCCCTGCACCCAGCAATACCTTTGCTGACAGGAGGGTAAACTTATATGCATGCAGGCAATGTACACGTTCACACCCCACACCCCCCCAAATATCCTGATCTTTGACAGGTGGCCAATTCTGAGGAAATTCCAGGGATTCAAAAGCCTCCTTTCCTCACAGATTCATGTCACTCCTCACAAGATCCTGAACTTCATTATCCAAAATTCATGTTCCTGCCCTTGGGTGAAGGCAAGGGAGTCAGTTGATGCTGATCTTTTTCATGCCAACTTTAAGAAGTGTTCCTGAGTCGTAACTTTTACCTAGCCACAGGGCTACATAACTTCCAGTCATCATCTTTTTGCCATCAGTTTTGTGACTGATTTATTGTTGATAGGGTAAGATAAGATATCCCATCCTTCAGTCTATCCTGCCAAAGAAAACAAAGGTGCAGTAAATATTGTGCACTGTCTATTTTGATCTACACATTTACAGAAACAGAACAAATGCCCAGTAGATGTGTTCCGTGCTCTGGTCAAGTCAGAAAACGTCTAGGACGTTTGGAATGGCCACACCAAGAAACCCCTGCAAAAGCAAACGTAGACTATATAATGTATACAGTTATTGTATCCTCATTTTGGTAGCATTCTCAAAATATGTATTTTTTATTAGTTTTTATTTTTTGCAGCAAGCTACCATATAAAACTTGCTAATAATCTTGGAAAGAGAAAGGTACTTATCCACATAAGCATGGTGGGGGGAATTATCAAAGGCACTTACACTCATATAAACAGGTTTTATGTGCGCACGGGCCTCCTTAAAAAGAGTCTGGTTGGGATGTGCATGTGGAGCGCCATTTTGTGCACACTTGGATGCCCAGACTAAATAGGCCTTCCGGAGGGTGAGGGGCGGAGCCCGTTTGGGATTGTACGTGTTTCAAACGTGTGCCTGCAAAACCGCACGCGCAGAGCTACCCCTGCGCTCCAGCAACTGGGACGCTATGCACACGTGCCACAGCGGGTCGCTCACCCAGCCGCCAGTGTTCAAGGCCGGTTTTATAGGGCTAAATCTGCTTTAGAAAAGTCTGTGGGCCACTTTGAACATCGCCCTCACCATAGGTTAAGGTCTCTGAGCACGTTTTTATTCACAGACTTAAGCAAGAATTTTCCAAGTCGATCTATTTGCGCATACATCCCTCCCGCCCCCCCCCCCCCCCCCCCCGTGGCATACATACACATGCAGAATCACAGCTTCTTGCGAGCAACTGCACCCTTGCGGGCGTGGCTTTGCATGCACGCTTCTGCAAATGGCCCCAACACCGTTCCCCGGAATGTCTGTTTATATCCACATGAAAGTACGCACCAAATGATGCTTCAGGTATACTTTGACGTTCATTCCCTCCAAGGCTATTTTCAACCAGGCACTTATGAGCATAAAGCTGGTTTGGCTTCCCTTTCCCTCCTGGTATTGTTCCTTTTCCTCATACTCAAATGTTAATTTCTTCTGGTCAAGGGACTTCCTTCCTTCTTGTTTCGAAGTAGGTACTAGGGATGTGCAGAGCAAAAGTTTATGTCCATATGTCCATATGTCCAAAGGGGGTCCCATTTGCCGTCAATATGGACATAAACAGAATTCAATGAGTTGAGTATATGTCCATATGTGCAAATAAAAATTTAAACCCCTCACCCTCCTTAATCCCCCCCCCCCCAAGACTTACCACAACTCCCTGGTGATTCAGCGAGGAGTGAGGACGCCATTTCTGCAATCCTTTGCGAGGAGCACGTGACGTCGGCGCCACGTCGAGTGACGCGGCGTCACGTGATTCCCCACGGGGTCGCGCCGGAACGCTCGTTCGGCCCAAAAGGAACTTTTGGCCAGCTTGGGGAGGTCAAGAGGCCCCCCCAAGCTGGCCAAAAGTTCCTTTTGGGCCGAACGAGCGTTCCGGCACGACCCCGCGGGGAATCACGTGACGCCGCGTCACTCGACGTGGCGCCGACGTCACGTGTTCCTCGCAAAGGATTGCAGAAATGGCGTCCTCACTCCTCGCTGGATCACCAGGGAGTTGTGGTAAGTCTTGGGGGGGGATTAAGGAAGGTGAGGGGTTTAAATTTTTATTTTGGATCAACAATCGCGATTTCCAACATATCCATCATAGCTATGTTGGATATGTGGGAAATCCGATCGTTTATGTCTCATCACTTTTTTAAGTTAAAAAAAAATATAAGTAGCGTTTTACATATGCGGTCAATACGAATGCACACCCCTAGTAGGTACATTTTCGTGTCATAGCACTGTAAAGATGTACAGTGCCCTATGAAAGTGCATGGACAAGAATATTAATAATAATAATTGGAGTCCTTGTGATGCTGTGTATTGTATACCGCAGTCAAGTGGGGGTTTTTTTCCCCCCCCTTCATGGCATGCTGTAGCTGTGAAGTGTTTCAAATATTAATCAGCTAGCCTTCACTGTCAGCTGAATGATAACAGCTGGAATTTTTGGCAATTTTTCACCTGCCAGTCATTCTGAAAGCTGCATTTATGAGTGTTAAATAAGCAATGGCTAGTTGAATTAAGACCTTGGCATGCTGAAAAGCCTCTGCTAATGTTCAGGTTGCAAATGATGCTATTATATATGGCATATATCCTCTATTTTTAGGCTCTCCACTTGAAAAGAGTAAATGATTGAAATGACAGTGCTAGAGTACTTACAGTAGCTGGATTTACAACTGAAAAGGAGCACAGAGGAATGCAATGTTTACCAAGCGATTACTAATAAATATTTCTCTTCTAAGGGGGATATGATTGATTTTCAGCTTATGTCACCTGCGTCGTGCCAGTGCAGGGAGATGCTAAATTGTGAGATGGTACTGGCTAGAGCTGGACACACATATTATCAACAACTTGAAGGCGTGAAAGAAACCGGACCAAAGAGGTACGATAAGCAACAGAAACCCAGTGTGGAAGTGAATGCCCTTTCACGGCAGACCTTAAAAACTAAAGAGGTGTGAACCTCCGGGACTCAGGGTTGGCAAAAAAAAAAAAAGTCCACAGATTTTCTGTAAGAGAAAAGCAAAGGAGGTAATTTGCATGTAACTGTAGCATGCTATTGTAGCAATTTTCAAAAGCCCTTTGGAGGCTAACTTTAAAACATGTGCCCACTCTCCCCATCTCTGCGTTCACATGCAGAACTGCTTTGATATTTTATAACCTGTGCATATACAATGCACGCAGTGTAACCCTTTGCTGTTTCCCCTAGGGCCATAAAATTATTTATTGGTTGGGGCGACCCTATCCATCCTTCTCCTCCTCCCTGCACCTCCAGGGAGTGAGCTCTTTCGATTGGGGGGACGGGGGAGGAAATCTTGGTGGCCCTGGCGATGGAGTGTGTGTATCTCACAGCTGCGGTATTCTCCTCAGGGACAAAACATGCTGGTGGATGTCAGTCCCTGCCCCGCAAACTGCTATTATTTAATAAGCAATAGTAGCTAGAGGTTTATTTAATGTTTGGGTACTTCCCAGGTACGTGTGACTTGGATTGGCCACTGTTGGAAACAGGGGGCTGGGCTTGATGGACCCTTGGTCTGACCCAGTATGGCAATTCTTATGTTCTTATATGATTGAGCATATGAGAGCGAGGGCATGAGTATATGTGTGTGTGTGTATAGTTGACCATGTGAGAGAGAGTGTGAAAGTTTGTGTGCAACAATCGCCCTCCCCACCTTACCTGCTAATCCATGATAATCTCAGGGCATCTGGAAATCAAACGTTTTCAGGTTTGGAAAGCAATTATTGGGTTTTATTTTATATATCTGTTGTTTTGCCATATTTTATAGGAATTTGGAAAAGTGGAGGGAGAATATCTAATTATTTGATGTTCTATTTGACAGTTTTAAAAATATTTATGGTTTTTATTAGTATGGCTTTAATATTATAACCAATATTTCTTGCAGTTTGGCATTGGGTCTATAGTAGCTTGGCTTGTTCTTTTTTTCCTAATAAGAGATGCATTTCTGTTTTAGGGACTGGTGTAATATTTACAGTGTTGCCTTGCTGTTTGAGTGCTGCCATGTAGTGCTGTTTTGGTATGGGAAGTTCATTATATTGTAACTGTGATTCAGTATTCTCATGGATTTCTGAGGGCCAAGCCTGTACCTAACATGCATTACAGAGGCCTAATTCCATACAGGTTTCAAATACCTCTTTTACCTTTTTTTGCAGGGTTTTCTGCATGCAAATAGAATATACATGCTGATGTAAGTGATATTTTTAGCTCAGAATGACCTTTTCCATGTAAAATCTGGTATTATAAATGCATAATTTTTAACTGTCTGCTGGGGGGGGGAGGGGAAGGCATAACTGTGAAGGGGGGTGGTACCTAGTGGTTGGATTATGGGCCAGTGATTGCATGGTTCTGAAGGGAGCCCTGGTGCATAGCGCCTGCCCAGGACCGACACCGCAATGACCCAATAAGTTGGGCGGAGATATAAAATAAGGGGGGGAAAGATCCCCAGTATTTGTGTTGAAGGCTCATGGCACCAGGACCTCTATACTTTGAACTGGAAGCCCAAAGAAGCAGGAGTGAACTGCTGGGTCAAAATAAAAATCAAAGCCCCCTACATTTAGCAGAGGCTCCCGGCAAGTGCTGTTTGTATTTTGTGTTCAGGGCGAGGGTGCACTTTTTCACGAGGGCCGTAAGTGCCAAACGGCCTGCATCTGGCTCTGAATGGCCGGATGCAAAAAAAAAGCTGTTGAAATGAGGAAGGAATACAAAGAAGGAATAAGAGAAGGTGTGGGAGTAGGAGGAGTATGCAAAGACTTGCTCTGCACAGTTTGAGCTATTATTTTAAAATCCGATTTCTATAACAATGAGTTCACGGAGGGAAAGGTGCTGACCTGAAGTTTTCTAAAGAATCAAAGTCGTAGGTATTAAATCAGTCATGATTTATGAAATTCTGTTTCTCTTAACAACGAAAAAATCTAGTACTATAAGCTGTAAAGAGACTATTTCAACATAGTGGCCTCACTTGGGTAGTGTCCGCACCCTTCATTCCCCTCTCACATCACCAGTTAGCTATTTAAAATCAAGGAAATATTGGAAACACTTTACAATAAGCGGCTAATCATTACTAATTCATTTGAGATTCATTAATCCTGAGAAATTCATTTAACATTAATGAGAATGTGACATGGAATATGAATTTGGCATTCCATTATGATCTGCCACTAATTAATGTCCAGTTACAGTTCAGGAGCCATGGACTGCTAAACTGTTGACAAGTCACCTTGAGGTCACTAGTACACTATAGTATGAAAGACTGAAGAAATACCTGCCTGCCAGTACAGAATGTGATATTTGTATCCTTTTACCTGTCAAAAATCTTTCATTGTGTATACCATCCACCCTCTCTGCTTGGTTGCCATGCCAGGTGTACCTGAGAAATACTTTGTACATAATGCTTAACAAAGGAATCAGAAGGCAATAACATATTTTTATGATAAAGAAGGTTGATTGTGATGGAATTTGATTATCATTGAACATGCACTGGGACACAATACTTCTATTTTGTTAAGGCCAAGTTTGATTATAAAAGTATTTGCCCATACATTGAACCACTGTATTGTAAGGGTCGTATGGCCACGTTCATATTTTCCACCCACAGAAGACACCAGTATGCATTTATGTATTCAATTTATAGTCCGCTGGTCCACAAATCTCCGTGGACTAAACAACATTCACAATAAATCACGATTACATACACATTCGCAATTCATCACAGACAACATACTCACTAAATAATACAAGTCAGGTAAATTAAAACAAGCAAACAGACTCAATATCATAATGCCATCCAGTGAAAACACGAAACCCAATCAAGCATTGTTCTGAGGATGCAAGGTCACAAAAGTGTGTCTTGACAAGCTTATAAAAACGGAGTAGGCCAAGTTTGGCTCTAATGTCCTCTGGTAAGGAGTTCCAAAGCACGGCCCTGCTACTGGAAAGATCAGCTACTAGGCTTGCATGCCCAAGTGATGGGATCTGTAATAAACTTTAGTTTAAAGAGTGTAGTCATCGTGTTGGCTGATATCTATGAATTGCAGAAACAATACAAGAAGGCGCAACATTGTGAAGAGCCCTAAAGACAAGCAAGGTGATGTTAAATTGTCCTTGCCACACGATCAGTAGCCATTGCGAGCTGGTCAAAACCGGACAGAGATGTTCTCGCAATAAAGTACTGGAAATCTGGCCAGCTGATGTGCGGGCGTTTGTTTTTTTTCTATTTGCTGTTGCGTGCCATGGCTCAATGCAGAGCAGCAAAGCCAGAGACAGAACTGGCGGTTAGGTAGGAGAGGCAGCAGGTTTGCAGTCTACTGCCTTCCTGCCACTGCAGAAGATCGGAATGGTACAAGGAAGTGGCGAGGAGCGATTTTGTTAGCTCCTGGAGCTATTTAGTTGTGAGACCGGGTTGCGGCGCCTTTGAGGCTAGGGTAGCCAACTGGCTCCAGATTTTCAGGAAAGGTTTATCCAGTCCTGTTTTTTAACCCCACTGAATGCAGGGACTTGTTCTGATTTCCCTGTTGCAGTTCCTAAGAAAAGCAAGTATCTGCATGCAGGGAAGTAAAACCAGGCCCCAACCACTCTGTCCTGAAATTCTGGAGCCAGTTGGGCCACCCTAGTTGAGGCCACTGAACCTGGCAGAGACAGGTAGGCAGTGAGCAGGGTGGTGTGCATCTGGCTAGCTCCCACCATGTTTGCAATGAATCTGGGGTTCCCCAACAAGATGCCATAGGCAATGGAGATGTGTGCAGAAACAACAAAAAAGAAGTCCAGCTGGGGACAAAGGCATTTTTTTTAAATAGTGCTGTACAGCCATTTCTGCAATGACAGTGCATAGCCCAGAGTCCTAGGACTCCAATACACCACCAGGGATCTGAAGATAAAATAAGTGGGGCTCAGGCGGATGGGCTACAGTGGGAGTAGGGGTACAAAGGATCAAAGGGTGCGGGTACTTTTTTTTTTCGTACAAGGGGACAGGTTTCTGACTTTGGATATGGAACTAGGAAGGGGTCCGTTTTAATTTTAATTTTTACATTTTAAAACTTGGAGCTTCTGAAGAGGCAGCAAAGGGAGTGGGTTGGGGGGGGAGGGGGCTTATGAGACCTCCTAGGATTTTTACAAGACCAGGCAGGAGGTGTTCTGGCTGCTCAGACCCTTTAGATGGTTTTCCTGGGCTGTGGGCCTGCCATTGCGTGACAGACGGACAGACGGACGGGGGGGGGGGGGGGGGTGTATCTAAGCTGGGATATTTTTCCTGCTGGAAAAAAGCCCGCAGAACTGAGAAAGCTGCAGGATTGAGAACCAGAGCTTTGCTAATCCCACGGGATTTCTCCCCCAGGAAAAAATGCTGCAGTTTTGTAAAAAAAAATACCCGAATGGCCAATTTGAAAGCTTTTCCACTGGACATGCTGCAGCACACAGAAGGCAGGGAAAAAGATAATCAAAGATAAGGACCTGATCACACAAAGTCCCTCCTGGTCATTGTTAGGCGTGGCTCCAGCTCCAGTCACCGTCCAATTCATTGTTCTCAACTCCATTCTCCTGGGACTCTCAGCAATTTCACCACTGTATCTATCTATCTATCTATTTATTTGTTTGTTCTTCTATTCCACAAGTTCCAGCGAAAAACATGAATGCAATTAGCAATAAACATTCATAATCAGGCAATAAAAAAAACCAAAAAAACATCACATAAAATAGCTTGATTACATCACGCAGTGCAGCCTTCATGAAAAAGCCTGGCTAAGCCACAGAGCTTTCAATATTTTTTTCTAAAATGTAAATTGTCTCAGCACGCAAGTCAATGGGTAAACTAGACCAGAATATTGGGTACATTGTAAGGACAGACTGAGAACATCTTTCCTGAGACCTATAAGCATGGAGCGAAGGCACTTCAAGCAAATTCTTATCAGCCGATCAAAGACAGCATCTTGGGATATACAATGAGAGCAAATCGGCTAAAGTATGAGTACCTTTAGAATATATGATTTTATGACACATCATTAAAACCTTAAATGGAGACCTCTGCAAGATAGGTAGCCAGTGCAGCTTTTAATTTCTTTACACTTAGAGCCAGTTGTAATCTTCACTGCACTGTTCTGCACTAACTGCAATACTTGTAGAAACACATTTTCCTCTCTCCTACAAGGTCACTTTGCCAACCAGCACTATCATCAACAAAAACACAAAGGAATCAGAGCCAGCCTCCCAAAATTGGCCCTCCACGGGGCCAGGCAACTTGGGTCTCTCATTCTTCTGTCACCGTGCGGGTCATGCCTACCTTCTACAAGCCTCATTGTCTTGTACTACCAAGGTATAGCCTTGCAGCCTAAGATCACTGAATGGTGTCCTTCCACTTCCTTCACATCTCCTTGTCATAAACCCTCCTCTCACATCTTAGCCCACCTACTCCCATCTTTTATCCACCTCCAGCTCACACTACTTATCATGCCATCTGCTCACTGAATCCACTTTGGTGTAACATATAGCAGCAGCTCACCCTCCTCAGAGGACGAAGAGAGAGGACAAGTCTCCTCCTGCTGCTGAAGGCAAAAAACAGTTACAGAATTTAGGAAAGCATGGGATAAGCATAGAGGATTTTTAGTTGGTTATTTGTTTAGTACTTAGTTAAGTTAGTTGTTAAAATATAAATTGATAAATTGATCATGATCCAATCTCTGGCAACTGGCTAAACAATGGATGTCCAGTGATTCACCAAACCAGTTTGACCTCTCCCCAGGTAAGCTGAATTGGCTAATAAAGTCCTTATTTTGCCCCCATTGCATGCACGGATTTGAAGTTCTGATTTTCTTAGGGAATTGAATAGAACAAATTCAAAACTACAAATCTGTGCATGCTATGAAACATAACTAGGATTGGCTTGGCCTGTTCAGCTGACCTGGGATGCTATGGCAACCCTGCTGTCTGCAGTTGTACCACAAGGGGGATCGTGATATTACACTCCAGGATTAGAGTCAAGAATAAGTCAGTAAATATATATATATATATATATATATATATATATATATATATATATATATATATATATATATATATATATATATATTTATTTATTTATTTATTTATTTATTTATTTATTTATTTATAAATCATGTGAAAAATACTAAAGGTATTAATGGTGCATGCCAATGGCAAGTTGTGTATGTTCAAAAGATGCCAGAATTCCCAATCTCCTTTATCCAATTGTTTCAAGTTTTTAAGAGAATAATGTCATGCACATTTCAATCTGAGCTTATCACTGAAAGCAGCTCTTATATTTTCTTCTTTGAAAACAGAGAGAAGCTAATGATATCCAAACAACCCTTTGGGAGAATATTTGACTTTGCTAGCTTAGAGGATATTTAAGTCTCTGTAAAGAAACAAAGCGGATGACTTTAGTTTACAAAAAGTTACATAAAGGAAAAGAGATGCCTGGGCAAGCATAAAGGACTATAATAATATCAAGGGGTTTTGCTAATGTCAATAACCTGGAAGAGCACAGTTTGAGCATTTTATGAATGTCAGCAGCATCCTGAGATATGATTGCTCTCCACATTACGCCTGATCAGACTTCTATTGTCATGTACTATGTCATTTATAGAGTCTGCAAGATACCTATATAGACAGATTAACTATGATGTGAGCAGGAAGGCATAACAACCTCATCCTTGAACCTTTTAGTCTTCCATTTATGCCAACCTTTTATGACAAGGGAGGAATGTTTGCTAAGAATAAAATATGATGGGAAAACAATGGACAGTCTAGTTCAATATAAATTAAGCTTTGACTATTTTTAAGTGAAAGATCATGCCCCACATATGATGTTGATTTCTTCGGAGGTATGAGAAAAAATTGATAAAGGATTAGGGAGATGACATTATTGGATTAAATTGTATTCTGCTAAACCAAGCGCTATCAGTTGTGTAGGAAGGACCTCCGTGGTTGTGGCTGCTTAGAATTGTCGGTCCATCTGCCTGGGTGCCAGTTTAGCATAGAACGAGCAGGAGACCGTTCCCTCATCTTTCTCCAGAAATTGACCATGAGTAGGCTGCAGTTGCTTCTTAAACAGATAGATGGACAGACAGGGCAGATCCTTGGCTGCTTTTGAGACATTCAGTGTAATTTGTAATGCAGTGGTGCTGTTGGACAGCATCCATGAAAACAATTAAGCCACATATTCTGGACAATGAAAGAGCCATGACAAGTCTCTAAACCCTATTACATTTCTTAGGCAAAATGCATGGTCTGTTATGGGCCTTGATTACAAATACGTGAAATGGCAAGAAACATGTGAAGACTTGCAAAGCACTAATATTATTAACACCTCCTCCTCAGTAATTCCCTTTGAATTTTAATCAGCCATAACTTTCTTTTTTTTGGGGGGAGGGTTTTTTTTTTTTCCAGGTGTTCATAAAAGGCCTGGATAGGATATAATCTCGCAATTTCACACAAATGTACAATTAAATGTATGACCAGGGGAAATATAAACGTCACTCACTAACATAGATTTTTCATTTTTCTTATTCCTTTAAGACATTCCCAATCCTATATTTAAAATTCAGTGTTCTTCAAACACCCAATCACATTTTCTTTACTTGCAAACATTCCCAACTAAATAAAATGACATGTCTTATATCGATTCCTAACAAACTTGATGTTCTAACTATGTAGATATCTCAGAGGGACTGTACAGATCCTGGATGTTTTATGACATTTTGCTCTGTTTTGACATAAACTGTGTTTCACCTATTGGCTCTGTCGGGGAAAAACCGTACTTGTCCATCATAGTGTCCTTGGTAAACACACCACTACAATACACTTGCATTAATGAATCCTAGATAACCTGTGACACAAAGGTTTTGCTTTAATATTTTTCATGTTTTTCAACAACAGATAAACTAAAACAGTAGTTAGACCAACTAAGAAAGAATTTAAGAAGTTTGCCATGGGGGTGATATTTTTGAAGAATATTCAAAGCACAAAGCTTGTGAGGGACTCAGTTGGGCCTCTAAATGACCAAGAAATAAGAGAGCTGCTCAGGGAAGACAAGAAATAGCAGAAAATCTGAATGAGTTCTTTGCCTTTCTCTTTACTGGGGACAGAATGAAAATCAAAACATTCATTGATGGTGATGATTCTGAATAATTAAAACAAATCTTTGTGATAATGGAAGATGTATTGGATCACAAGAATTTGCACAAACAGAATGGTAGAGGAAAAACTACTCTAGGAAGAGGTAGTGAGTACAAATGGTAATAATGAGTCAGACAATCAAAAGGGATTGGGAAAAAACACAGAGGATCCCTAGTGGTAGAGGAAGGAAACGAAGAACCAGGATGAACCCGTGTTAACTTTGGTGTAACATACATGCATGGGGGAAACCTGCACGGAGCAGCAGTTACAACTCTAAACACCTTTCTGGGCAGACTGGAAGGATTATTTTGGTCTTTATCTGACATCATTTACTAGGGATGTGCATTCTTTTTGGATGAATTAGACAATTTCAACAAAATTGTCTAATTTGTCCTGGTTCAGAGAACCCGAAAAATGATCAAAATGTTTCCAAACTTTTGGAAAAATTCATTTTTCGGGTTAGCGTGCACTAATGGGAGTTAGTGCACACTAACTCCTGTTAGTGCACGCTAACCCGAAAATCAGGGGACCCTGAACAAAAAAAAAGGCTCAAACCATGGTAAAATGAAATTTCCCACAGTGGGCCAAATCCAAAACCTGAAATGAATATTTTATCCGATGCACATCACTATCATTTCCAATTGTTATTAGGTTACCTTAGTTTTTATTTAAGTGACCATTGCCTAAGTAGTATTGGAAATCGAGTTATTATCGTGCACACTTTCCCAATCTATTGCACATGACTGTACTGTTCACAGCTGATTTGCAACAGATGAATCCTCCACACTGCAGCACATATGTATGCCCACACCCCCTAATAGCCCCCCGAAAAACCTCAGTATAACGCCACAATCCCTGAATCCCTCCCAGTCTCCCTCCTTCCCCCTTGCTGGGAAGTGGAGAATGTCTTTCTCTTTGCTCCAGTTTAGTAAACAGAGGGAAATGAGTTTAAAAAGTCACGAATCACTTTCTGTATTCTTGGGTGCCTTCAGAGGAAATTTTCAACCTATGCACACTTTAGAAAAAAACCCAAAATTATCCTCCTTGCTTCTTTCTAAAGATTAGCAAATAAAGTGCCTGGGCACTTGTATCTGCAAGTGGCAGAAGGGGAAAAGGGAAGAGTGAATGTGAATCTGAAAATCAAAATGTATGAAGAAAGTTTACTTTCTTAACCTTAGCATGCCCACAGGAATGCCTATTCTGCTTTTCAAAATGAGTGTTAAAATTCAGTAACCCATCCCTTGCCTCGCAATGGGCTACAGATGGTATCAGAAATGACACCAATTTCTCAATCAGTTGCTGAAAAATGTGTATATAACATTTTTTATACTTGTTTCCTCTCTATGTTATAAAATGACCACGCACCTGGGCACGGGTCAGCTTGTGTGTGCAAATGCGTGCACACACGCCAGTTTGAAAGTTACCGTCTAAGGGGGTCATTTTTCAAAGCGATCGCATGCGAAAAGGGAAGTCCCTTTTCGCGTGCGATCACTAAAAAGGGACGGCGTCAAGACCGGAACAGGAGGAGTCGGGGCGGCACCAGGGCGGACACCGGGAAGACATGGCGGACAGCGGAAAGGTAAGAACCTTTTTTGTTGCTTATTTTGTTCCCAAGGGCACCACCTTTTATGATGGCGCTATTGGGTATGAAAGCTGGTAGTGATCGCTGCTGGCTTTTGCAGGCCTGCCCCGCTATACTGCGTGATTCATGAAGCTGCAGTATCTTAGAAAATCTAGGCCCGGATAGACAAAGGGGCATGTTTCATGGTAATAGGCAGTTTATGCTAATACCTATGCAAGGTTAATTCAAATTGTGATAACTTTTTTGCGCTTTGAGATAAGTGCCAGAATTGTGGTATTTCCTACCTACAACCACTGGGAGGGACCATGGAAAGAGAGAGAGCGAGAGAGAGAGAGGTCCAAGAGTGGGGATCTGTGAGTTTTTACTAAAGGCGGGGAATTTTTAGGGGGTGGACTAAGGTGGAGTGAGGAGCCCCAGACTCCCGAGACCAGATTTTTTTCTTTGAAAGGGGTAGGTTGGCTGTGGGGAATGGGGCATCCAACTTCCTTAAAAAATGCTTTATATTTTTGTACTAACAAAGACCACCTAAAGGGGTGGCAGGGTGTGGGACCGGGAGTCTAAGCAGACGCCAAAGGATTTTTATAACTAATGCGGGTCCATTCTCGGGGCCGAGTGGCCCCTTTAAGCAATAGTGGCTCCACGGTGCAGGAGCTGCCATCGTATGTTATGTAGGGGTCTTTCACTGCCACTATATATTTCCCTGTGAGAAAATATAGTGGTCCACAGTGTTGTTCCTTGGGGAAAAATATTACGGGATTGACAAAGCTGCGGGGTCATTTCCCTTAGGGTAAAATACCTTGTCTTAGTGAATGATCCCCTTAGATTGAAATTCCTCTGGGCAAAGGGAAATACCTACAGTTCTTGAATGTAATCTGCTTTGAAGTGCCTATGTTAGCGTGCACTAACAAAAACTAGCAAAAAGTAACAAAAAAAATAACAAAAATAAACGGTTTTTAGTGTGTGCTAACTCCCGTTAGCGCGCACTAACCCGAAAATCGATTTTCACGAAAATTCCGGGAGGGTAAAAGTGTTTGTTTCTTATTTTAACTGATATGTAACGAATTAAGAAATATCGTACGATATTTCAATTCGTTATAAAAACGATTCACATCCCTAAATTTGCAACCTGCATCACTGCTCAATTGAAGTGTTTGCTGAACGGGAGCCAGGAGTCACTTCATGAACTCTGAATGCGGAAGTCACCGATCCTTCCTCTCCAGGCTTGTGATCTTTGCTTTGTGACCCAGAACTAATTTCAGTTCAGCTTCCCCCCTTCCTTTTTCAGTTCCTCCTATTTCAGCACGCTTGCTAACGACACACATAACAAGCCAAGGGGGGTCGGGTGGAGGGACTGTGCGCAATTCTCAGAATCATTTCCCAAGGTAAATATTAATTGGCATGGGTAAATTTGGATGACTAAAAGTTGTCCCCCTCCCCCTCTGACTCCATGCGGCCTTTCCCAATCCACATATTGTTAGCGGAATAGCGGCACTGCGAACAAGCATTCCTAGAGGTGTGTTTTGGCTGCGGGGAGGGGAATAGCAGCACATGTATGTGACATTCCCACAAGTGCACATGCTCCTTCCTTTCTCTGGCCTGCTCTCACAAAAGACTGGAAGCAAAATATGTGGTCACATTTAACATGCAAATTTTGCACTGAATTTCAAAGAGAAACTATCCACCATGCCTCTCTTTAAAAACTAGTAAAAAGACTGCACATTAAAAGCACTCACATACTGTACTTTATACAACCATACAAGCTGTTAGAAAATTGACATGGAAAATGGAAACAAATAAAAAGTCAAATCATAGGTATTTATGAAAAACTAAGAATATCTATGAAGAAGCATTTTAAATAAAAGAGGGGCAAAAATATAGTTTGTGAATGCACATTTGTAAAATGGGTATGTGAATAAGAGCCAGAGTAATTCAAGTAAATCTGGACTTTCACAAACAGGACAGCTTGGAATTGCTTTGGATCTGTTTATTGGAAGAGCTGCCAAATGACAATATGATGAGTTGAAACTGGATTTGAATGGAGTCAAATTAGTCAATTAATTAAACCAGGACTACGGATACCATACTACTGCTGGTAACAATTCAAGGTTTCCTTGTTAGTTTGCCAGAACTATCAGTGTGCAAAATCAAAGTCTTCTTGTGCTTAGCAGGGCAACTGTTAGGCAATGGATTTTAGCATGGTTGTTATAGATGGTGAGAGCTAATGCCATTACTTTGAAGTCTGGTGACAGAAATCATGGTAAAATAGTAAAATAACTGAAATACTACCAAAGGGCTAATGATTAGGACAAGCATATATAGAGCTAATAATTCAAACCCTAATCTTATGCCAGCAGACATCCCTTCTAAAGCAGCCAGGCTACCTGAAGACTGGTCTGGAAGATGGTCAGTATGATGCTGATGTTTCAAAAAGGGCTCCAGATGTGATCCAGGAAACTACAAATTGGTAAGCCTGCCATCAGTGCTGGGCAGAAGTCATTCTTACAGTCAAAATCACTGGCCATATAAATAGACATGCCTTAATGGGGAAGAGTCGATATGATTTTAGAGAAGAAAAGTCTTATTTTACCAATCTTTTAAATATTTTTGAAAGTGGAAATAAACATGTAGATAAAGGTGAACTTATTGACATACGGGCTGATTTTAAACCCTCCCACACATAAAAAACGGGGATTATGTGCGTGGCTGGGACTTGCGTGCACTGCACACATTTTAGAAGAAACCCGGCTGCACATGTAACCCAAGTTACGTGCACAAGAGCCAGGCCTCTATGAAGGGCGGTCCCAGTGGCAGGGAGGGGCAGTCCGGAGGTGAGAAGGGGCGGTCCAGGGGGCTGAGCCGGGCAGGCCCTTACAGTGCAATTCATTGCTGTCCAGGAGTCTTGAACGCCAGTCGGCTGCCGGCACACACAAGTCACTTCAGGTCGAGCCCTGAAGTAACTTGTCAAAGAAAAGGTAAAACAAAAAAAGTCAATTTAAACGGTGAGGAGGAGAGGGGAAGGGAGGTTAGGATAGGGCGCAGGAAAGTTCCCTCCTAGTCTGCAAACTGGCTAAAAGACAGGAAACAGAGAGTAGGATTAAATGGACAATTTTCTCAGTGGAGGGAGTGGACAGTGGAGTGCCTCAGAGATCTGTATTGGGACCCTTACTTTTCAATATATTTATAAATGATCTGGAAAGAAATATGACAAGTGAGATAATCAAATTTGCAGATGACACAAAATTGTTCCGAGTAGTTAAATCACAAGCAGATTGTGATAAATTGCAGGAAGACCTTGTGAGACTGGAAAATTAGGCATCCAAATGGCAGATAAAATTTAATGTGGATAAGTGCAAGGTGATGCATATAGGGAAAAATAACCCATGCTATAATTACACAATGTTGGGTTCCATATTAGGTGCTACAACCCAAGAAAGAGATCTAGGTGTCATAGTGGATAACACATTAAAATTGTCGGTTCAGTGTGCTGCGGCAGTCAAAAAAGCAAACTGAATGTTGGGAATTATTAGAAAGGGAATGGTGAATAAAACGGAAAATGTCATAATGCCTCTGTATCGCTCCCTGGTGAGACCGCACCTTGAATACTGTGTACAATTCTGGTCGCCACATCTCAAAAAATATATAATTGCGATGGAGAAGGTACAGAGAAGGGCAACCAAAATGATAAGGGGAATGGAACAGCTCCCCTATGAGGAAAGACTAAAGAGGTTAGGACTTTTCAGCTTGGAGAAGAGACGAGTGAGGGGGGATATGATAGAGGTGTTTAAAATCATGAGAGGTCTAGAACGGGTAGATGTGAATCGGTTATTTACTCTTTCGGACAGTAGAAAGACTAGGGGGCACTCCATGAAGTTAGCATGGGGCACATTTAAAACTAATCAGAGAAAGTTCTTTTTTACTCAACGCACAATTAAACTCTGGAATTTGTTGTCAGAGGATGTGGTTAGTGCAGTTAGTGTAGCGGTGTTTAAAAAAGGATTGGATACGTTCTTGGAGGAGAAGTCCATTACCTGCTATTAAGTTCACTTAGAGAATAGCCACTGCCATTAGCAATGGTAACATGGAATAGACTTAGTTTTTGGGTACTTGCCAGGTTCTTATGGCCTGGATTGGCCACTGTTGGAAACAGGATGCTGGGCTTGATGGACCCTTCGTCTGACCCAATATAGCACTTTCTTATGTTCTTATGCTCCTAAATTGGAGCAGACTGGGAGGGAACTGGGGGAGCCCAAATCTCGTCGCCATGTGACTTTGTATATTTTTACACCCCTTTGCAATCATGCCACCCGCACATAAGCGTGCAGATTATAAAATCTGGCGCATATAGGCATGCGGCCCACGTGCTTTATAAATGCACGCGCTGCACACGGACACACGCACACGGACGCACACACACACTTTTTAAAATTTATCCTATAGTGTTGTTACATGCCCCATCCACGCACAGGCCTGCTCATCTCGTAGGCTCCTCTGGAGGTCATGGTTCAGCCTCCCCAGTGGCAGCCATAAGCTCCTCCAGGCCTCGGCGTACCGCGGTGGTGGTCGCTGGGCCTTCCACTATGCACCAGGCCTCACGCCAGATTTCGGCATCTCCAGTGGCATTGGTCATACCCTTACGCACGTGCGCGCACTCCGTCCGGTCTCTTGTAGGGCCAGGGGCGGGTCCTAGCTCTGCAGCATGCCCTGATTAAATGCCCAATATAAGGAAGTTCCTGCCTGCACTTCCTTGCCTTGGCAATCTGGTCGGCACTGTAAGTGTAATAGTTTGGCTCTGCATTCATAGTCTTGTTCCAGTCTCATTCCAGTCTTGTTCCAGCCTAATTCCAGGCTTCTTCAAGTGTCCTTCTGTTCCAGCATCCTTCTGTTCCTGTGTCTGTCTCCCCAGGTACACTTGGACTGTCTTTCTGGTACTGACCTCAGCCTGTTCCTTGACCGTTCTGTCCGCTGCCTGGATCCTGATCTCTGCCTGCCTTGTGACCTCGTCTGACCTCTGGAACCTGACCCCTGCCTCGTTGACTACTCCTCAGAGTGATCCTCGGATTCTGACCTCAGTTGTCATTGACCATGTCTCTGATTCTGGCTCTGTCCCTTGCCTTGTCATCGCCTACGCTGTTCTGGTCTTCCCTGCTCCATCAGACCCACAGCCTCAAGTCAGACTGCGCTCCCTTGTTGTCCGTGGGCACGCCTGTCTACTACCTCTACAGGAGACCCTGTGAGGCCCACCTAAGTCCAAGAAGCCCGGTTTTCTATGGGCTCCAACCGGGGGGACTGCGGGCTTCCAGTGGTGAAACTCATCCTAGCCTCTGTCTCCTCCAGTGCTCCGCCCCTGCGAGCTGGTGCTTCCTGGTCCCTACCAGGGATCTGTTCTCCACTGCTCCAGGACATGGGTCCACCCCCGAGCGCAACAAGTGTATTTGGATTTTTAGAGGGCATTTGACAAACTTCTCCATTAGAGACTCCTGAAGAAATTAAAAAGTAATGGCATAGGAAGTAATGTCTTAAAAGAGGAAAACCAGAGTTGGCATTGTAATATTTAAAGAAGCAATGGGCCGGATTTTAAAAGGTTTATGCATGCCGGGCCTATTTTCAAATAGGCCCGGTGCGCGCAAGGCCAGTTACATGCGTAAATCTTCCAGATTTATGCTTGTAACCTTTTTAAAATCTGGCCCAAAAGGTAAATTACAAATTTTGGGGGGTTAGAGTAGGGCTAGGTGGAGGAAAGATTAGGGGAAGGTGTGGGAAGGTCAGGTTAGGGGGAAGGGAAGTTCTCTTCCAGGCCGCTCCGATTTCTGGAATGGGGAACGGGGAACTGGGGAAGGCAGCGCGGCTCAGAGTGTGCAAGGTGCACAATTGTACACCCCCTTGTGCGCGCCAACCCCTGATTTTATAACTTGCGCGCAAGTTATAAAATTGGGTGTATATGTGAGCACGCCAGGTAGCGCACACACATGTAGGCCGTGCACACTTCTTTTAAAATCTACCCCAATGTGTAGAGAAAGATAATAAAAAAGCAGAAATATTAAACAAATACTTCACTTTGGTTTTCATTAAGCAAAAGCCTTGAGGACTGTTGCTGGCTAGCAAAATACAGATGAGAATGAGTTGGATACTTCCCCCATTTACAGAAGAGAGTGTTTGGGTGGAACTAAGAAAACTGAAAGTGGACAAGGCCATGGGTACAGATGAAATACATCCCAGGATAAGTTGGGAACTTTGATAAGTATTGGTAGATCCACTGAGGGACCTCTTCAATAGATCTTTGGAGGCAGGAGTAGTGCCATAGGACCGGAGAAGGGCGGTTGTGTTCCCACTTCACAAAAGTAGTAACAGGGAGGAGACTGGAAACTCCAAGTCAATTAGCCTTTCCTCAGAGGTAGTAAAATTAATAGAGAGGCTTCTAAAGGGAAGGATAATGAGCTATCTACAATTCAGTTGGCTACAGAATCCAAGACAACATGGTTTTACCATTGGAAGGTTCTGTCAAACAAAATATATTTTTTTTTATTTGGGCGACTAGATAATTGGATCAAAGAAGAATAATCAGTGTGGTTTACTTGGATTTCAGCAGGGATTTTTATACACATAGGAGGCTCATAAATAAAATGAGAAGCCTGGGAATGGGTCCCAAGGTGGTGGAATGGATTACAAATTGGCTGACTGACAGATATCAGCGAGTAATGCTAAATGGATTTGGAACCTATTCTGAAGAAAGAGGAGTGGAGTTTCTGAAGGACCAGCTCTATTCAATATCTTTGTAAGTGATATTGCGGGGAGATTAGAAGGCAAAATGTGTCTTTTTGCAGATGACACCAAGATCTGCAACAGAGTGGAGACATCTGGTTTTATTCTACTCCTGATGATGTAGAGGGAATAAGAAGTGAACTAGGAAAACTCTAAAAGTGGTCAAAGATTTGGCAGCTGGAATTACATGTCAAGAAATGCAAAGTCATGCATTTGGGGGTACCATGAAAGAGACCTCATCTGATGATCTGAAGGTGATAAAGCAATGTGATGGGGGGGGGGGGGGAGGTGTCTAAGGCCAGAGGGTTGCTGGGCTGCATCAAAGATGCATAGCCTGCAGGAAAAGGGATGTGATGCATCACCTGGAATACTGTGTTCAGTTCTGGAGACCTCATCTCAAAAAAGAGGAGGACAGAATGGAAGGCATTTTATTTATTTATTTATTTATTTGATGAGTTTTATATACCATTATTCGGTAAAGCCATCATAACGGTTTACAAAAGCTCAAAATGCAAGAATTGTTAACAATTGAGCAAAAAGGGATAACAGGAAGAATATTAAACAAAGGAGACATATTCAATTGCAAAGATATTAACTGGTATTTGCACTATGGGTTGCACTAAGGGGTGCAAAAAGGGGAGAGCCCCTCTGTTGCGCCCCTCCGGTGCACGATGCATGGCGTGCAGCGCCTAGTGGCAGGGCGCCTTTCAACTTTCGGAGCGGCATCTAGAGAAAGGCAACCAAAATGGTGTGGAGTGTATAAAGCCATATGAGATGACCTTAATATGTACACCCTCGAGAAGAGAAGGGTCAGGGAAAGGAAGCTATAAAACTAGCAGTCATGATATGAAACTTCAGGGGGGAAAGACTCAGGAACAATGTCAGGAAATGTTTCTTCACAGAAAAAGTGGTAGATGCATGGAAGCTCATCCTCGAAGAGGTGGTGAAGACAAGAATCATATGGAATTCAAAAGGGCATAGGACATACAAGAAGATCCCTGCCAGCTAGAAGTTGGAATTGAAGAAATGGAGTAACTTTTCTATTACAACTAAAGTTTACATTTCTGCTTGGGGATAACCTGCATAGAATGGCAGCTACTACTACTACCCTTAACAGAAGGCTTGGGGATAACATGTACGGAGTGGCAGTTACTACTGGCCTCAAAAACATGCTGGGCAGACTGGATGGATCATTAAGAACTTTATCAGCCATCATTTATTATGTTGCAAAGTCCTATTGTGGATTAGTAACTGGTTAAAAGAGAGGAAACAGAGGCAGAAAAACCATAAGTGCTGTGCCACAGGGATTGGTACTGGGACCTGTGCTGTTTAACATATTCATAAATGACCTGGAAAAGGGAACAGGTGAGGTGATCCGATTTGCAGACGACATAAACTTATTCAACATTGTTTAAACAACAGCAGATTGTGAGGTACTGCACAGGGACTTTTTGAGACTAGGAGACTGGGGAGGCAACCAAACAACACATGAAACTTAATGTGGAAGTCTGCACAAAAAGATGCAAGTGGGGAAAAATAATCCCATTTACAGGTGCACGGTGCTGGGTTATGAACTGGGAGAAGAATCATGGAGTCATTGTGCTCAGTAAGCTGAAACTCTCAGCTCAGTGCACGGCAGCAGTGAAAAAAAAAAAAAGCTAATAGAATGTTAGGAATGATCGGAACAAGAATGGAATATAAAACAGAAAATATCATATTGCCTCTTTATGGAGCCATGGTGTGACTGCACCTTGAGCATTAATGTGTGCAGTTCTGGTCACCTGCAGAACTAAAAAAGGTGCCGAGGAGGGCGACAAAGAAAAAGAAAAATGTGATGGCCCTTCAGCTTCAAGTAGAGACAGTTAAGAGGGGACATAACAGAAGTTTATAAAATCATGAATGAGGTGGAACACCACACAGAAAGTATTTTTCCACTCAGCACACAATCAGGCTGGGGAAATCTGTTGCCAGAGGATGTGGCAAAAGTGACAAGCAAAGTGCAGTTTAAAAGAGGTTTGGACAAGTTCCCGGAGGAAAAATCTATAATAAATTATTAGCTCGAGAGACTAAGAAAGCTGTTGCTATTCCTGGGAGTGAGAGACAGAAACTAGATCTACTTTTTTTTTTTTAGGACCTGCCAGGTACTTGTGACCTGGTTTGGCCACTGTCGGAGACAGGATGCTGTGCATGATGAAGCTTGGTCTGCCTCAACTGTTGCGCTCGGGGGTGGAACCCTTTTCCTGGAACAGCGCAGGGACTGCCCCAGGGGGCGGAGCACTGAGGGAAACAGAGGCAGAGTCGAACTTCACCACTGGAAGCCCAAGGTGCCCCTGGGAGTATCCCATAGGGACCCGGGTCGCTTGGACTTAGGTTGGCCTCGCAGGGTCTCCAAGAGAAATGGAAGTCCAATGTGCCCACAGGAACTAGGGGAGTGCTGTAGGGTTCGAGACTGAAGACAGGAGGCAGCAGAGAGAACCAGAACAGGGATGGTGAAGACAAGGTGAGGAACAGAGCCAGGAACTAGGACGTGGTCAGGCAAGGAAGGTCAAGTCCAGGTATCAGTCCAACGGGTTCTAGAACAAGCCGAGGTCTTGGGCAGGCGGCAGGCAGGCAGGCAGGTCAGGAACAAACTGAGGTCTTTGGCAGGCAGCAGGCAGGCAGGCAGGTCAGGAACAAGCTGAGGTCTTTGGCAGGTGGCAGGCAGGCAGGCAGGTCAGGAACAAGCTGAGGTCTTTGGCAGGCAGCAGGCAGGCAGGCAGGTCAGGAACAAGCTGAGGTCATTTTCCAGAAGGCAGTCCAAGGTAAGACCAGGGAGATGAATAGATGAACAAGCAGGAACAAGCAGGACTAGGATTCAGGAACAACAGGAACAGAACTGGAACGAAGGATCCTGGAACAAGCAAACAGGAACCCGCAGTGACAATCTCAGGAAAAAGACGGCCCAATTGCCAAGGCTTGTCTGCGCGCGCGCGCCGGGGGTGTAGCTGGTCTGTGCGCGCGCGCGCCTGGGGGCGTGGTTAGGCAGGCTGATGGCACCGGTGCATCGCAGGGGGCCTGGCGGTCATCACCGCGGGACACTGCGGCCTCGCTGTGCTAGCTAGGGCCGTGAGGGAGGCAGCGCTGGAACTTGGCCCAGGGGCCCGGAGGTGAGCAGTCCTGTGCGTGGGACATCCACGGGCGGGGCGCATAACACCACCACAGCACTTCTTTATGTTCTTCAAAACTGCTAAAAGAGGTGGTAGAAGAGGAAGAGGTAGCAGAACAAGGCCATGGTTACCCCCTTAGAAAGTTCAGTATCCTTTAAGCCAATTGAGAAGATGGAAATCTAGTGAAAATTGAATTTAAAAGTCTTTGATTCTGATGTTATCACTATTTCTTAATTTGTTCTGTGTAGTGAGCGATGTTTTTCTTTGCCGGGATAAAGATTATTCCATTCCCGTCTATTGGGATAGTCCCCATTTCTTACTGGGGAAAAAAAACAAAACATGCATGAATCAAAGAAAAACAGCTCTAGTCTTTTTCCCTGCTCTTTCTTTTTTTTTTTTGCTTGCACTTCATTTCCCTTTGCTGATCGGACACTATAAAAATCAAGCAAATCCTTCCAAGCTGAAAATGTTAAGCTTCATTAAACAATGCATTTCTTCAACTCTCAATACACAACGTGAAAAATCCACATAAACAGGAAATAACTAGTAATAACTACATAAATAAAGATCCTGAAACAATCTGATGAGTGGATAAGCTCAAGGAGACCTCATATTTAAATGCCAGCAGGCTAAACTAATGTAAGCTTTTAATAGCATTCAGTCAAATTTTAATCATTGGTCTCAGTGGGCTGAACTTAAAGGGCGCAAAAAAGCTGCCCGTTTATGCACATTGAAACTAAAAGTACTTATAGGACGGATTGCTCACACGCTTAAATCCGAAAAAGTACTTATCTTGCCTTATCCGTCAATGAGCCTTACAGAGATGTTGACAAGAATGGTGAACTCCGACGTTGCCCCGACACTGAGTGTTTCGGAGTGGACCTCCTTCTTCAGGGGGCCGGGTACCACTGGAAATGGCTCTGTTGGGATGGAGAGAGTTTCTTCAACTCTCTCCATCCCAAAACTGGGTGAGCAGATCTCCTTCAATCTGCTCCCATTGGTTTGGGTGAGTAGCAAGCTGCGCAACACACCACCGATTGTACAAAATTAACAACTCACAAAAACTATGACATTTAGCACAAACCAAAACTTCAGATTGGATGCAGAGGACATACTCCTAAAACATTTCCACTGGCAAAGATGCCCAAATTTACACTGGCAAAAAAGACACGAATGGGCAAACACTGATGGTGCAGGTTGATAATGGAGATGCACCTTTTGGACATTGGACAAGATCTGAAGATAGACTTGTGTATATGTAGTATTTTAACAATTTTTATTTGAACAATATCAAAAATAGTTTATAAAAAGGTATTTCTAATATGACAATACACAATATATAATGGGGTAGATTTTCAAAGGGTTACGCAAGTTACGCGCGTAACCCGCGAAAACCTACCCCAACCCCCCCCCCCCTGCGCATGCTGAGTCTATCCTGCATAGGCTGCCGGCGCGTGCAAAGCTATGGGACGCGCGTATGTCCCCGGGCTTTCCTGGGGGGCATGTCGGGGGCGTGCTGGGGGGCATCTCGTAGCCGGCGCATCATCGGGGGCATTCCGGGGGCGTGGCCGCGGCCTCCAGACCAGCCCCCGGACCGGACCATGACGTACCGGCGGCCAGCCCAGCACGTGCAAGTTACGCCTGCCTTGGGCAGGCGTGCAACAAAGGTGTAGGGGGTTTTAGATAGGGCCAGGGGGGTGGGTTAGGTAGGGGAAAGGAGGGGATGATGCGGGGGAGTCGAGGGAATGGATGCAGGCTGCGTGGCTCGGTTCATGCAGGCTGTCGATTTTGGGCAGCCTTGCATGCGCCGACCCCGGATTTTAATGGATACGCGCGGCTAAGCGCATATCCATTAAAATCTTTATAAAGAGTATGAATGGTGAGAGCGGATGATTTATAGGAATTATATATTGTGTATTGTCATATTAGAAATGCTTTTTTATAAACTATTTTTGATATTGTTAAAATAAAAATTGTTAAAATACTACATATACACAGGATTTGTATTTGATATATTGTCTATTGCTAGAATTTCCTGTGTTTAGAACCCTTGATGTGTGTATATATTTGACCATTTCAAGATTTAAAGATGCCATATAAGAGGCACCAGAAAAATGTGTTTGGTAGGCTCATCTAACAAGGCTGAAACTTCATGTGGTAGGCCTGGGGCAAGTCCATGGCTTCTCCATGCCTGTGACAAGATACTCAAAGTCGGGGTATAGTAACGAGTGGACGTCATGAGTTGCTGTGGTCGTCAAGTTGTTGATCAGAAAGGTGGATCCTTAAGCAGGTGCAACAGTGGGTGGTGGGTGTAGAGCTTAAGTGATCCATGTGAACCCCAAGGTCACATGCTGGGAGTAGCTGTGCCAGAGTAAAACAGTCTAACAGTGGGGGACAGGAGGCAGGCCCAGGTTCTCCTATGGTGAGCAATTCAGTGGGGGGAGCTCAGATTGCCCTGCTGGTCCTACAATGAAAGGATGTTATGTTATCGTTTATGAAAAAGATAGAAAAGGTTTTTGGCTTGGGTAGTATTACATAGTGGGGTTTGGGGTTTTTTCATAGAACTGTGGCCTGTTTAATTACAAAAACCAATGTCTTTGTGCAATTTCTTCAGGGTTATTGACCATATAGATTTAAAGTGAGGGTGAGGATGGACAAGGAAGGCTGAGTAAGGACTTTATTGAATATTATATTTTTGTAAATATGAAAAACTACCACTCACTAGTTGTTTTCTTTCACATTAGTCTTTTCCCCTTCTGAGATAAAAAGTTTGATTTCACCATTAATATGGCACTCTAAATCAACGTGTTGTATAACAAATGGTTTTGGGTTCCTCGAATAAAACATTTCATTTACCATCTCATTGGGTACCTGAGGTAATGAGAGAGAAGGATTCACCCAAGGTCATGGTGAGGACAAGTAACGGAAGCAGAAGTTAAACTGAGGTCTCTTGGTGCCTATCCCTCTAATCTAACCACTAGGCCACTCCCTTTTCCCTGTTTCTCAAAGTCAGTATAAAATTAGTCATAAGCCATTTGGTTGCAGTTATTTAGTTAATGCTATCCTTAAGTACAACAGTAATCCAGACATCATCTTTAGCAAACATATTCAAAGAAAGAACATCTTTGCCCAAGGATGTTATTAAGCTTAAGCAAATAAACTTACTTAGCTCCATTCAGCTTTCTAACTTCCTAATCAGTCATGATCTATTTTACATGAATGAAATTGTTGCTCAAAATTAAGGTTTTAAATAAAAGGGTATATTTGTTTCCTGGAAATGTAACTTAAAATAAAGAATGTATAATTGCAGACTACTAAGCATGCATCATATAGTTTCCCAAGGCATTAGAAATGAAAAATAAAAGTAATATATTTTATCTGCTGAAGATAAGAAAGAGATACTGTAAGGCCATCTATTATAACATATGAGAAAGTATGCACAGTGAAACCAGTCTACCAATAAGGGATTCAGGTGTGACAGTTTACTTGATTTGCAAAAATGCTCGATGCAAGTCCTATATGAAAACACAATAATATTTATTATGTTACCAGAACCTCAAAAAAGACCTATTGTGCAGATAAAGCATTTTCATATGACTTACTATATTTAGGTTCTGGTGTCAAGAATTGTTATGCGTGGTTGGGACAAGACTTGACAACCATACCTGCCAAGTCACACACTGTGCAACAGCTTATGTAGTCTTTGGATAATGGGATTAGTATTAGTTTGGCTGTCAAGTCTATCTGTGGTGCTTTTTGGAAATATAGAAACATAGATTATGATGGTAAATATGGACCATAAAAACTATCAAGTCTGCCATGAATTCCATTCTTTTTCCCACTTCAGAAGTTTGTTATTTCAAGACACTTAACTTGGTCAGCATTTTTATTTGTTCAAGGAGAAGGTGGGAGGATAAGAAAACAGGTGGATTAGCCTAACATTTTTTACCGATAAATTACACCTATATGCTATTAATTCTACTTGCAGATATCTATTTTTTAATTGATTGGTTTACAATATACATACATAATTCAAAATATAAATACAAGGAAAAAGAACTCAGATTAAAAATAATATATATATTAACTTAAAAACACAAAGCATCATTCAGATAAGCATATCATAAAAATGAAAAAATCAAGTCTAAAATTAACTAAAATCTACTCCACATTAAAAAAAAAAAAATACTAAAAAAACCCCACTAAAAACTACACCTTGGCTGGCCACGAACAAGGTAATTCTGTTCTCAGATTATGATAACCCAAAACCAAGAGCAACTTGCTTTATAAAAAATATTATATCAACTGCTGCTCAACATCAATTATTAACAAACCCTCATCTCTTTCAGGTTTAAATAAAAAGGTCTTCACATTTTTCCTGAAGCCAGACAAAGAGAGATCTCCTCAAGCAGTAAATTTCAGGATTTATGCCCAGACACGCCAAACAGATGCTCATGGGATTCCACCAGATGCAGCATTTTAACAGAAGGAACATCTCGTTGAATCTGAACAAGAGCACCGCAGTCTGTTAGACAAGTGAAGCTTCAAGACGGTATTAAAACATTGTGGTGCAAACCATTCAGCATAATCAACATTAAGGGGGTAAATGTGCGTTCATGCACACATGGACATGCCGATTTTATAACATGCGCACGCCAGCACATGCATATTATAAAATACATAGGCCACACGCACATATGTGCCAGATTTTATAATCCGCGTGCGTATGTGCGGGCGGCGCGGGCGCAAGGGGGGTAAAATTTTGCAAATTCGCTCAGCGATGAGATCGGGGCTCCCCCAGTTCCCTCCCAGATCGCTCCAATTTAGGAGCGGACTGGGAGGGAACTTAACTACCCCCTACCCTTTTTTCTTCAAGTTACTTCAGAGCCATACCTGAAGTAACTTGAAGAGCACCGGCATCCAGGAGGACATCGATGAATGGCACTGTCCTGGAACTCCCTGCTCTGCCCCCTGGACTGGCCATTCCCACCCCTAGTCTGCCCATTTGTCAGGGCCTGGCACTTATGCGCATATGGCCACTTATGCACGTGGCCAGGCCCTTTTTAAAATGCAGGCAGCACGCTGGGTTCGGTCACGCGCGTAAGTGGCAATTTTTATGCACGTGGCAGATTTAAAATCCGGCCATAAATCTTAAAATGAATCCTAAAGTCAATGGGCAGCCAATGTAACTCAATTAAAGTAGGAGTGATGACTTCCCTGAGTGGTGTCCCAGTTATCAAATGAGCAGTTGCATTCTGAACCAAATGCAAAGGCTTCACTGTGGGGAATAACAATCCCAACAACAAACAGTAAGATCCAACCAAAAGTGCCCACACTATTGTGAGCAGATCTGTTTTATCTAAATATGGCTTCAGATTCTGCAACATATGTAATTTCCAAAACATGAAGCGTTTTGTATCACATTCTTGACATGAAGTCTCACAGAAAGGGAAGAATCCAAAAGCACTCATAGGCTTCGACATTGAAACAAAATAGGAATATCATTCTCCTTAAGCAAAATGGGCCAGATTTTCAAAGGGGTAGGTGCGTAAGATACACGCGTACCCCCCGAAAACCTGGTCCAAACACCCGCTGCGCGTGCCAAGCCTATGTTGCATAGGCTTCCGGCGCTCGCAAAGCCCTGGGACGCACGTAAGTCCTGGGGATTTCCTGGGGGGGCGTGTCGGGGGCGTGTCGCGATCCGCGCATCATTGGGGGGCATGACATGGCCGGCACGTCATCCGGGGGTGGCACCATGGGCATGGTTTCGGCCAGGGGGCGTTCCGGGGGCGTGGTCACTGCCTCCAGAACATCCCCCGGACTGGAACATGGCGCGCGGCAGCCGGCCCGGTGCGCACAAAGTTACGCCTGCTTCAAGCAGGCGTAACTTTCGTGACAGAGGTGTGGGGGGGGGGGGGTTGATAGGGCCGGGGGATGGGTTAGGTAGGGGAAGGGAGGGCAAAGGAAAGTTCCCTCCGAGGCCGCTCCAATTTTGGAGCGGCCTCGGAGGGAATGGAGGCAGGCTGCGCGGCTCGGCGCGTGCAGGCTGCCGATTTTGGGCAGCCTTGCGCGCGCTGACCCAGGATTTTAATGGATACACGCAGCTACGCGCGTATCTATTGAAATCCCGCATACTGGTGCACGAACAAAAGTACGCGTGTGTGCAGATTTATAAAATCTGCCCCAATGTGTGTTGGAGGTGCAACAGAATTGTGCCGTGTAAGAAACAGAATCTCTGTCTTCTTTAAATCCAAGGCCAATTTGTTAGCAACAAGCCATTCATTAACATCTGGAAGGCAAGAGGAGATTCTACTAACAGCATCCTGCATAGCAGAAGTAATAGATAAAAAAACTGAATGTCATCTGCGTAGATTCTAAAATCTATGTCTAAACTGGCAAGCACTCAACAGATGGGAGAAACGTAGATATTTAAAAGTACAGCAGAGCGTGCTGAACCCTGAGGCTCTCCAACTGTAATTTATGTACAGATGACTTTACCAAACCTATTGCCACTCTCTTAGAATGTCTCCATAAAAAAGAGGCAAACCACTTCTATATGACACTAGTAATACCCATAGCAGTTAAGTGATTAAGCAAAATAGCATGATCTATATTGTTGCATGCTGCAGTAATATCTAACAGCACCATAACATATTTTACACCTGAATCAAAGCCTCTCTGTATTTTATCAATGGTAGAAATATGGAAAGTCTGTATACTATGGGCAGGTCTAAAGCTGAATTTAAAATCATTCAGTTAATTATAATCATTGATGAATGCAGTTAAGGGCAGATTTTAAATTTCCAGTGCGCGAAAATTCCGGCCTTTACGCGCATGACCGGGCCTTATGCGCGCCGGGCGAATCCTCCAAGAGACCTGGCCTCTCGCATAAAGGCTGGTATGCGCTGAAGTGCCGGGCTTTTTAGAAGGGGCAAGCTGGAGAGCGTGTTTTGGGCAGGGAAGAGTGGGACGGGGGGGCCCGGCCAGGTCAGCCATTGTTCGCTGTCCTGGAACCTCATGAGCTGGCCGGCTGCCGGCACAGGAGCTGAAGTAAGTTGATAGAAAAAGGTAAAAACCAATAAAAATGTAGATTTAGGGGTTGCAGAGGAGAGGGGAAGGGGAAGGGAGGTTATGGTAGGTGGTAGGGAAGTTCCCTTCCAGTCCACTTCTTAATTGGACTGGGAGGGGACTGGGGAAGCCCGTGATGCATCGCTGCGCAAATTTGCACAATTTTACCCCCACTTGCACGCACCACACACACACACACACACACACACACACACATACGCACGCGGATTATAAAATCCGGTGCACATGTGTCCTGCTGATTTTATGACATGCACATGCCGGCATCCACATGTTAAAAAATTGGAGCATCCATGTGTGTGCGCCCAGAAGCACACGCTCATGGACGCGTGCATGCACCTTACCAAATCTACACGTTAGTTGCTTAGGAATAATCTTCTCCAAGAATCTAACTACAAATGTAAGTGATGAGACAGGCCTAAAGGATATAAGAACATAAGATTTGCCATGCTGGGTCAGACCAAAGGTCCATCAAACTCAGAATCCTGTTTCCAATAGTGGCCAATTCAAGTCACAAACGCCTAGCATTATCACAAAGGATAGACAGATTCCATGCTGCTTATCCCTGGGATAAGCAATGGATTTCTGCTCCAGGAACTTCTCCAATTTTTTTTAAAAGCAGCTACAATAATAGCTTTCACCATTCATCTGGCAACAAATTCCAGAGCTTAATTAAACGCTGAGTAAAAAAATATTTTTTCTTATTAGTTTTAAATGTATCACCTAGTAACTTCATTGTGTGTCTCCTAATCCTTGTACTCTTTGAAAAAGTAAAAAAATGATTAACATTTACTCATTCGACTCCACTCATTATTTTATAGACCTCTATCATATCTCCCTTCAGCCAACTCTTCTCCAAACCAAAGAGTCCTAACCTCTTTAGCCTTTCCTCAAATGGGAATTGTTCCATTCCCTTTGGGGCAGATTTTTAAAAAGTACGCGAGCGTGTACTTTTGTTCGTACACCTGGCGCAAACAAGAGTACGCCGGATTTTAATAGATACGCGTATCTTTTAAAATCCAGGGTCGGCGCGCGCAAGGCTGCGCAAAATCGGCAGCCTGCGCGCGCCGAGCCGCGCAGCCTACCTCCGTTCCCTCCACGGCTGCTCCAAAATCGGAGCGGCCTCGGAGGGAACTTTCTTTCCAGAGCCCCGCACGTTCCCTTTCCTTCCCCTAAGTAACCTGCCCCCCGGCCCTAACTAATTCCCTTTATTGCAAAAGTTACGCCTGCCTCAGGCAAGCATAACTTGCACGCGCCGGGCCGGCTGCCGGTGCGCCATGTTCCGGTCCGGGGGCTGGTCCGGAGGCTGCGGCCATGTCCCCGGAATGCCCCAGATGACGTGCCGGCCGTGACATGCCCCCCCGACACCCCCCTCCAGGAAAGCCCCGGGACTTACACGCATCCCGGGGCTTTGCGCGCACCGGCAGCCTATGCAACATAGGCTCGGCACGCGAAGGGAGAGCTTGGGGCAGGTTTTCAGGGGGTATGCATGTATCTTATGCGCGTACCCCTTTGAAAATCTGCCCCTTTATGATTTTGGTTGCCCTTTTGTCTATTCTACTATATATTCCTTGATTCTAGTATATCGTTTTAGAGATGTGGAGACTAGAATTGTACACAATACTCAAGAGGAGGTAGCACCATGGAGCAATAAAGAGGCATTATGATATTCTCTGTTTTATTCTCCATTCCTTTCCTAATAATGCCTAACATTCTATTTGCTTTCTTAGCTACTGCTGCACATTGAGCTGAACATTTCAACATATTATCAACGATGATGCCTCAATCCTTGTCCTGAATGGAGAATCTCAATGTGGAACCTTGAATTGTGTAGCTGTAATTTAGGTTACTCTTCCCTAAGTGTGTCGCTTTGCACTTGTCCACATTAAATTTCATCCGCCAGTTGCATGCCCAGTCTCCCTGTTTTACAAGGCCCTTTTGCAATTTTTCACAGTCCTCTTGTGATTTAACAACTTTGAGCAATTTTGTGTCATTGGCAAATTTGATCACCTCACTTCTTGTTCCCATTTCCAGGTCATTAATAAATATAATAAAAAACAGTGGTCCGAGATTTTTGTGTTACTCCACTATTCAACTTTCTCCTTTGAGAAAATGTACCATTTAGCCCTACTTTCTGTTTTCTATCTTTTAATCAGTTCCCAATCCATAGTAGGATACTGTGCCCTATTCCACGACTTTTTAATTTGCTAAGAAGTCTCTCATGAGGGATTTTGTTAAATTCTTTCTGGAAATCCAAATACTCTACATCAACTGGCTCACTTTTATCCACATGTTTATTTATGCACTCAAAAACTATAGCAGATTGTCGAGGCAACATTTCCCTTGTCTAAATTCATGTTGGCTGTTTATAATTGTTCAGCAATTTTGTTCTTTATTATTTATTTATTTAAACATTTTTTATATACCGATGTTCATATGGACATCACATCAGTTTACATAAAACGAAAGTGAAGAGGAGGAAAGTGAAGAGGAGGAAAAGAAACCGGAGTAAGTTAGTTTCTACCAGTTTGTCCAGCACTGATGTCAGGCTCACTGGTCTGTAGTTTCCTGAATCATCCCTTTTTAAAAATTGGTGTTACATTGGCAAGCTTCCAGTCTTCAAGTACCATAGATGATTTTAATGATAGTTTACAAATTACTAATAGCAGATCTGCAATTTCAGTTTTCAGTTCTTTCAGGACTCTGGGATGGATTCATTCTGGTCCAGGTGATTTGTTACTCTTCAGCTTGTCAATTTGCCCTATTACATTTTTCAGGTACAGTGCTGAAATCATCACCTTTGAATATCATTTCTGGCACGGGTATTTCTTTGGACGATAGCACAAGAGGAGGGCGGAGTGAACAACACACACATATAGAGAAATCACAACAAAAAAATCACAACAAAAAATGTGTGGCATAAAGTATACTGGACAATAACAGTGTAACATCAGAAAGATTGTTTATTTTACATATGCACTGAACAATGTGCATGAAGGTCCTTCACATTCACACAATTGTTTACTGTGTATTTAATTCCGTGTACATTGTTCAGTGTGCATATACTTTATGCCACACATTGTTTTGTTGTGATGGGTATTTCTATTTCTTTTACATCTTTCTCAGTAAAGACCAAAGCATTTACACTCTCTTCTATGGCTTTATCATCCCTAAGTTCCCCTTTTATCATCTAATGGCACTATTGACACCCTTAAAGGCTTTCTACTTTGAATGTACCTGAAAAAGTTTTTATTATGAGTTTTAGCTTCCACAGCAAGCTTCCTTTCAAATTCTTTCTTTGCCTTCCTTTTCAATGCTTTGCATCTAATTTATCAATGCTTATGCTGTTTGTTGTTTTCTTTATTCGCATCCCTATTCCATATCTTAAAAAAATGTTGTTTTAGCTATTCTTTTAGCTATTATGCCAAGAGTTGTTCAGGTCTTCATGGTCAAGATCTGGCTTCTTCAAGAGAGGCTTTACAGAAGCCAATTTATGACTTGGAGGTACAATCCCTTTCAGAGTGGGATGTATTTATATAGTTTGCTGTAAAGGGATAGTTCATATCTTAACACCTTCATCAGGGCAGTAGAATATTGTTTCAAATCTCAAAGACTGGACTTCATGCCTACTAATACTTCAAGAACATCTGAAGTGAAGGTAGACTCAAAACCTTCCCAATTAGTGTCATTCAATGGAGACTCGTATATTGCCTGAACATCCAAGAGTATCAATCTCAATATCCCTTGTATTTTGGAAGCACAATGTATAGAAAAACATAAAAATACTCAGCTTGGTTACAGACAGAAATATTAGGCTGACTAGTCAACTAGTTTATAATGTAAAACAGCTCGCAAAAGGATGTGAAGGTGCAGACTAAATATTTTTTGCATAAAATCTTTCTTAGTAGAGTGGATATTGTAGGGACAAAGGTGGATGACCCCATTTTGACTATTGGCAGCCACCAGCGTGGGAGTGGACCCCGCTAGACCACCAGGCATTTTTTATAAGTCCGGTGGGGATCAGGAGATTATGTTTCTCGTATTTGTGGGGGATTGATATTTTCATAAATGGGAAGGGTTGGGGTGGAATTTGTTTTTTTAAATGAAACTGGGAAACAAACCCCCAAAAAATGATCCAGAGTAGATACAAAGTGATCCACCCCTGGAACGAAAACGAAATAGGGCTAAAACATTTGTGGGTACCACCCCTATAGGATGGCCACCAAATTGCTGCTTGACTTTTGTCGCCATCTTAATTTTATTAAGTTGCTAAAATTTTAAAGCTGATTATAGAGTAAATATTTCTTTCAATTTAAGGGGTTTTAAGTTATTTTGTCTTTTAAAATCTCTCTGGTCAATTTTAAAAGCCCTTCAAATGCCAGAGCTGGGAGATACATGCATAAATCAATCTGGTGGACACGGATTTTCTGGTGGACAATCTGGTGGACACGGATTTTCAAAACTGCACGAGTATATACATATCTCCCGGTATGCACACAAAAGCTTTTTTTTCACAAAAAAGGGGTGGGGTGTGGGCATGGTCTGGAAAGGGCATGGGTGGGACATGGGCAGGGCAGGTCTGCACCATGAAGTCTGCATGGAAGTCTTTATGCGAACAATCACACTCCAGGGTCCCCTACTGTGTAACTACTTATGCTCTGGATGCCGTGTAAGATGTAAAATTTTTTAAAAAAAGGGTAGACAGCGGGGTTTTAAGGGTCAGGGCTAATAGAGCCAAAAGGAGGCAAGTTTACGGGATTTAGAATGTCCTATCCTTTACTGGAACAAACTTGGAAATTAGGTAATTGCATCGGCGCTTGTGTCTACAAAAATGCCTAGGCACTCTAGGCAACAATATACACAAGAAGAGGACACACCATAAATTTATACTTTTTATTAATATAAACAAATATAACCTGTCTAACATTAAAAATTCTCTCTAGCACATACATCCATCACATATACACTCATACATTAAAAATCACTTATCTTTTAATCTCAAAATGTGAATCTTTAACAAGATCAATCACTAATACACAAATTCAACATTTTTTTAAACATTTAACATCATTACAGTAAATATTAAAAACAATGTTGGTCCTTATATCCTACAAAGATCTTCGTTTCGCACCTTTTTTTTGAGGGCTTCCTCAGGGATGGACTTAAACATCAAAGCACATGCCATATAACTTCTTATACACTTCTCATATCTTCTCCATCGTATTTTTGAGTAGTATCTGCATATATCTCTTAGAATTCTAAACAAAATTCAAAATAACAATAATCACCACAAATCCCATGACAAATACTGAATATAGTCATCACCCGCACACGCGGGTCTGCACTTCTTACCAGGCCCCAAGTTTTCCAAGATACACTTTACAAAATATTTTATTGATTTGTATCAAAACAACAATACAAATAACCACCATGGAACCTCCACACGATCAGTCTTTACCACCATCCGGTGCACATCTCTACAATGAAAAAATCACACATTACCTCCTCCTCTTAACAATAACCACATACTTACTCAATAACACAATGTTACAAACTTTATAACAAAGTATCATTACTAACCCAAATCACAGGTTCTTATCCAAACTGCTTAACATCACCTAAATCAGGAACACAGTCATCTAAACCAACAAATTTATCAAAAGGAAAATGACTCCTCCGCATCTCTTCAACAAATATCAACTTCACCAAATTTAAGACACTCAAATTTTGGATGAGTATTCAACATCTGTAAAACACAAATCGCGACCAAATGAGAAAATGTAAAAATATCATGAACTTACCAACGTGATCCCCCAACTGCTCCATCTCACACTTACCCGGAACTGATGCGTTCCTAGCGTTTGAAAAGACGTAATGACGTGTAATCCTTTACACGATGCTATATACCCTTCCACCGGGACTAATCACGTGTATACCACTCAATGATCAATTTCTAATCTGAACTCATCTCCCAAAATCAACAAGACCCGTTCATCATTTAAAAACCAATCTACCCCTTTATAAACACATTCCACTCCACCGGACCATTAAGACCATGTGGAGCTGTGGTAGACCATTTGAATATAAAGTGTTGTTCCGCTCGCCGCAAGGCTGTTGACAAGTCCCCCACCATTCTTTAAATGTATTCTCTTTATAACAGCGAACCGAATATCCTCTAATGAATATCTTATATACGTGGGGCAAACATGTAGATCAATTAGAGCCCGTATTATAGAACATCGGAGTCGTGTTAAGGCATTAAAAGAGCATGCCCCTCTAGTCAATCATTGGATAGAGTGTAAACATTCATGGGAGGATATTCGGTTCTCTGTTATAAAGAGAATACATTTAAAGAACGGTGGGGACTTGTCAATAGCCTTGCGGCGAGCGGAACAACGCATGTAAGTCCCAGGGCTTCGAGGATGGGGTGGGGTGGGGGTAGGGCAGTCCGGGGGCAAGGTGGGGCTGGGCTAGAGGCCCCCGGCACGGCGGCCATTTGCCCCTATGTTGGGGGATCACGAGCCGGCAGGGTGCCGGTGCACGCAACAGGTAAAACAAAAATTTTGGGGGAGTCTAGGTTAGAGCTGGAGGGGGTAGGTTAGGGGAAGGGGTAGGAAGGATAGATTAGGGGGTAGGGAAGTTCCCTCCCAGGCCGATCCTAAATTGGAGCAGCCTGGGAGGGAATGGGGGAAGGCTGCGGGTGTCGGTGGGTGTAAGTTGCACTAATGTGCACCCCTTTGCACGCCCCGACCCCCGATTTTATAACATGCATGAGACACCTTTTAAAATCTATCCCTAAGTGTGTAACTACAGCAAGGGTTATTTTTCCCTATATGCATCACTTTTCATGTCCAAGTTTAATTTCAACTGCAATTTGGATGCCCAATCTTCCAGTCTTGTAAGGTCCTCCTGCAATTCATCACAATCCGCTTGAGATTTAACTACTCTGCATAATTTTGTGTCATCTGCAAATTTGATCACCTCACTTGTCGTACCCCTTCAGATCATTTATAAATATATTAAAAAGCACCGGTCCAATTATAGATCCCTGAGGCACTCCTCTGTTTACCTTTTTCCACTGTGAAATCTAATCATTTAATCCTACTCTCTGTTTCCTTTCTTTTATCCAACTTGCAATCCACACAAGGACATTGCATCCTATCCCTTGACTTTTTACTTATTTATTAAAAATCACTTATTAACTGCTTCCCCTGCCCAATCAGGATGTCTGAAGCGATGTACAATAAAACATGGCATTTTATTATTAATTAGAACATGAAGATGTCATTGGTAGTTCTTTTTGAGCTACTTAATTACTTTACTGTGACTATGCTTGGTGTAACTGTCAGCTGCATTTTCTACAAATGTCATTAAGTTCTGTGTTAATCACCTGTGACAAACATGATGAACAATTACTACTACTATTCTACTTCTCATTTCAATAGTGCTTCCAAAGGTATGCAGCGCTGAATAGACGAAAGAGATATTCCCTTCTCCATGGAGCTACAATCTAATCAAGACATACAGACAAGACACACGTAGAAGACAACTGAGAGCCCTCATATTCCAGTCCTACTTCTGCCACTCTAGCTCCTCAAATTGTTTTCTTAATTCTCCATTGCACTTTTCCCCTGTATCACCAGAAGGTATAAAACTGTCTTTAGAAAATGCAACTTCTGGTAATCAAGAATATAGAAAAGATAGGAACAGAAAGTAAAAGATGACATCTAGAAACAATGTGGATGTTTTAACCTAATATGTATATCTTAGTGGAGAGGAGAGATGGGGGGATATGGTATAGACTTTAAGTATCTGGAAGGTATTAAAAAAACTCAAGAAACAAACCTTTTCTAATGAAAAAGAAAGATGAAGACTGAGCAGTCATGATATTAAGCGCCTGGGTGGTGCTCAGGAGCAATATCAGGAAATATTGTTTTCACTGAAAGGGATGCCTGGAATGAGCTCGCAGAAGAGGTGGTGAACAGAAAAACAGTAATGGGATTGAAAAAGCCAGAGGGTAAATGCAGATAATCTCTAATGGCAAGAGAATAGGAAAGAAACACTAAGGGCCGGATTTTAATACCTACTCGTGGGCGTAGATGTGTGCGTGCAACCCGGCGTGCACAAATCTACGCCTGATTTTATAACGTGCGTGCGCAGCCGCGCGCATGTTATAAAATCCGGGGTCGGCGCTCGCAAGGGGATGCACACTTGTGCACCTTGCGCACGCCGAGCCCTAGGGGAGCCTTGATGGCTTTCCCTGTTCCCTCATCGGAGGGAACTTTCCTTCTGCCCTCCCCCCACCTTTCCCTCCCTTCCCCTACCTAACCCGCCCCCCAGACCTACCTAAACACCCTCCTTGACCTTTATTTTGCAAGTTGCGCCTGCCGGCCAAGTGCCGGCATGCAATCCCCTAGCCTAGCGGCCCTACGGAGGCCTCTGGCCATGCCCCGCCCCACCCCAGACTGCCCACGCCCCACCCCTTTTTCAAGCCCCGGGACATACGTGTGTCTCGGTGCTTGCATGCATCACCAGGCCTATGCAATGTGCACGTAACCCCCCTACGCACGTAAATCTAGCTGGATTTACATGTGTAGGGCTTTTAAAATCTGCTCCTAAGGTAGCAGATGGTTTTCTTTTCTGAATATGGTCAAATTGGATGGACTATTTCATCTTTATCTGCTATCACTTACTATGTTACTATGCTGAAAGTACTTAGGTATCCCATGTTTAGTTGTTCCCATACAGGTAAATGTTTCAATATGATATAGCCAAGTCCTCTGAGCTTTTACTTATCTCAACACCAAAGATGTCAGAAGAAGATCATGGCTAATTCTATTTTAATGCATTTATTTTCTTAATTTAGTCACACTCATGCATTGCTCTGACTTGTAAGAAAATGCTTGTGATAATGTGAGTTTCAATGTATCACTCATTTGCAAGCTATATCTCTCCTAGCGGATCCTCATGTCAACAAGATATTTTACCTCAGTGGAGTTTATTCTATTAAACGAAACTTAATAAATCAATACAAAATGCATCATGCTGGATTATATCAGCGCATCAGACCTTTCAAGGTACATTTTACAAATTGGAAGCTAATGCATAAACTGGGTCACATGGTGAGGAAACATAACTGCAATGGGAAACAAAGCTTAGGGTGATGTTTTCTTTAGCAAACTAGGATGGACTTTGTCTCCTAATCAGCTCCTAAATATATCATCCTAAATCAGAATGCATTTTTATGCTGAAGTGAATGAACGTACCAAAGAAAGCGTGACACCGGAAAAGGATTCTGGGGTGATCCAGGAAAATATAGGTCAGTGCCAGGCAAAATGTTAGAAACACAAATTACTGAATATAGAGACCACCAATATTCAAAACAAGAAGCACAACTTATGCATTTAAGTGGAGCTGCTGAATATCCCCATGGCCAGTGGGTACCACTTGATCAGATAAGTGACTTACCTGGCTAAGTTTCAGTTGCAAAACTCAGGGGGCAAGTAATGGAAGGATCGGGGAGGAGTCGAGTTGGCCGGATAAGTTAACTGGATAACTCAGTATTCAGAATTAGCTGGCTGAATTATCCAGCCAGTTCTGATTTGGGTTATAGGGCTGTCCTAAAGTTAGCTGGTTTAATTTATCCAGCTAATTTTAAGGTAGCCGGGTATATTCAGCAGCCCAGTTGCACCACTGAATATATAGCACTAGTTGCTGGATTTGTTTCTCTAACTAACACAGCCATGCTGTGGCTGAATATGGACTTCATAGACAGATATAGTTTAATGGGACAAAGCCAAGATGGATTTAGCCAAGGAAGGTCTTGCCTCATCAATCTGCTACTTTTTTTTGAAGATATGGATAAAAGCAAGCCAGCTGATACAGTGTATCTGGATATTCAGGAAGCATTTGACAAAATACCTAATGAGAGACTCCTGAGAAAATTAAAAATCCATGGGATAGGAGCCAGTGTCCTACTGTGGATTGGGAGCTGGTTAAAAGGTAGAAAGCAAAGTAGGGCTAAATGGGTTGATTTTCTCAAAGAAGAAAGCTGAATAGGGAATACTCCAGGGATCTGTATGGGGGGGGGGGGGGGCACTGCTTTTTAATATATTTATAAATTACCTGGAAAGGGGAACAACAAATGAGGTGATCAAAATGTGTATGTGACAGGGCTTTGCTAGTCACGAACATTTGTTCCCAGATAATTTTTCCAGCAATGGTCACTGGGAAGGAGTTTATGATATTCGGGATTCTTCCCTTTGCCATAATTTCACTTTCTTAGGGGACAGTCTTCATGAAGTATAAAAGTCCCTGGAGCATGCTCAGTGGTTCAGTGGGAAGGAGTCAATGGGTTGGAGAGTTGGCGAAGGAGTAGGAGCTTGGTTGTTGGATCTTTTCCTCATCCCTGGAGGTCTTGATCAACAGTTCGGATTTTGGGAGTAGAAGAGATATTTTTGAGAAGATTTATTCAATCTGGAGGAAAGGGCATTCCCCAGGGATCCTGAAAGACTGCACACACATTTTGCCTGAGCGAAGAGAGACAGCAAAGGTGAAAAGAAGTTGGGACTTTTCACCCAGTGGTGGATTGGCCTATCTGGGCTTCAGGCATGCCCTGGTGGTCCGGTCACATGATGAAAGGTGGCAGCATGACTGCCGCATTGGTCACTTGCTGTGTCCCTGAGCTCCACTGAACAAGGAGCCTAAAGAAGCTGTTAGCAGCCAAAGGAGAAAGAGGAGAGGATATGGACCACTGCCAGAATCCAAGCCGCAGAAGAAGAAAAGAGACAAAGGAGAGGAGGAGCAATGTGGTAGCGAGCCATGGCCAGAAGCCAGGATGGCTGAGCCGAAGGAGGAGAGGAGCAATGTGGTGGTGGTCTGCGACCGGAGGTCAGGTAGGTGGGGCCAAAGGAGAAGAGGAGCAACTTGGCAGTGGGCCACTGCCAGAGGCTATGTTGGCAGAGCTGAAGGAAAAGAGGAGCAATGTAGAAACAGGCTGACTCCCGAGATCAGGCTGGTGGGGCTGAAGGAAAAGAGGAGTGATGGGCAGCAGGCTGCTGCTGGAGGTGCAGCAGAAAGAGAAGAGAAGCAACGTGGCAGTGGGACGCCATCGGAGGCCAGGCCAGCGTGGCTGAAGGAAAAGAGGAGTGATGGGCAGCAGGCTGCTGCTGGAGGTGCAGCAGAAAGAGAAGAGCAGCAACATGGCAGTGGGTCGCCATCGGAGGCCAGGCCAGAGTGACTGAAGGAAAAGAGGAGTGATGGGCAGCAGGCTGCTGCTGGAGGTGCAGCAGAAAGAGAAGAGAAGCAACGTGGCAGTGGGTCGCCATCGGAGGCCAGGCCAGCGTGACTGAAGGAAAAGAGGAGTGATGGGCAGCAGGCTGCTGCTGGAGGTGCAGCAGAAAGAGAAGAGAAGCAACGTGGCAGTGGGTCGCCATCAGAGGCCAGGCCAGCGTGACTGAAGGAAAAGAGGAGTGATGGGCAGCAGGCTGCTGCTGGAGGTGCAGCAGAAAGAGAAGAGAAGCAATGTGGCAGTGGGTCGCCATCAGAGGCCAGGCCAGCGTGGCTGAAGGAAAAGAGGAGTGATGGGCTGCAGGCTGCTAAGGGTATAGTTTCTGTGTAGGAATCTATAGCAGTTTGGCTGGTTCTATTTTCCTAATAAGAGGTGTATTGATGTTTTAGGGCCTGGTGTAATATTTGCAGTACTTTTTTTTTCATAGTAGGGTTTTTACTGTTTGAGTGCTGGCAGTTAGTGCTGTTTTGATATAGGAAGTTTACTATATTGTAATTGTAATTTAATTTACTCATGGCTTTCTTAAAGAGAAGGAATGGAATCTCTGCAGCCTATTGAAACACCATTAATGGATCTAACAGCCATTATTGAGACTTCGAACTCGGACATTGAAGTCCCTGCTACATTGATTGTCTCACTAGTCTTAGAGCCTGATAGAGATTGGCTTCTGAAACTGTTTCTAACATCACTGATTTTGATTCCTGAAAGTATCTGTCATCTATTTCTTCACAGATACAATTTTATAGGTTCACTGGAGTATTATCAAGAATTTTAAGCTCTATAGTGATTGATCAACTATTTCAGCAGATTCAACATGTAATTGAATTATGTGGTACGTGTTTGGGCTAAGTAGCTAGTAATGCAATGTGGGAGATGTTTGTCATTTGGCGAGCACCATTCATCTAGTACCAGTAGAGCATCTGACACACAGGAAAAATAAAGGTTACAGCCTTCTTGCAGACCTTACTGTGATAATTAGCATGGAATGATTGCCTATGCACTTACAAGATGGGCTGCCACCTCTCCTCTCTTAAGAAGCAGGATGGTTCTAGGGCATGAGGAGGAGGGTCGGTACAGTATTCTCTGTGTGTTGGGGTGGGGTTCAGAATACTGAGCCCCCTGTCATCATGCATGTTGTGGAGTCAGATGTTGGGACTACTAAGCACCCATGATCATGTATGATGAAGGAGCCCCTGAGCCCCAATCAAAGGAAGTGTTAGGGAGAAGAGTTTGGGGCCAAGCTCCTTCATTTTATATTTGAGGATGGCCTCAGTAAAAATTATTGCAAACACGATAAAACAACCAAAGAATCATTGCACGAACAGCAAAAGAGAGAGAGAGAGAGAGAGAGAGAGAGAGAGACTTGCTATAATGTCTACTCCCTAGACAGGTATTTGTATCCCTTTGAGGGGCCCACCTAGTAACTCAAGGTGGGGATTAGGTATGAGCGTAGGGGGTTGGGGGCCACTTTCACATTCAACATGAGACGTACGAACAGAACAGTGGTCTCTTGTGAAGATTTGATGGCCTTCGGAGTAAGGAAGCTCACTCCAAGATGAGATTTGGACAATGTTCTCTCCACCTAGCTTGTTGTTGCCCAGGTAGAGTGTCCATCAAGGGTTGTAGCTATTGGCCGCGTTAGGAGCCACGCTAACACTGCGGCTGTTTCGCCGCACACGATAACTCTTTCCTACTTTACATATACTCCGCCCCCTGAATACAAAATTAAAAATTTGCATTCGCAAATCGCGTTAACGGCTGTTAGCGCGATTTGCGGAATTATCTCCTGCGGTAACTCCTTGGAAAATGACCCCCTTAATTTGTTCATTAAAATTTTATCGAGTCATATGACAAGAGTTTTATTGCATAAGCCCCCATAGTGTTAACAATTTAGCATGAATATAGACTAACATAAGAAATGTGGTTCAGGGCTTATAATTATTGTTTTGAGATAGCAAGTGACGACCATCTAAATTCCCCCGTTTTATAGTCTACGACAGCCATGCAATTAGTTACACGTGAGTTTTGCTTCCATTTTTAACTGGCATATTATGGATTGAAACATGGAAAAGGACACATTTGCACTCCCTTGCTAAGGAAATGGACAAAACATTAGCCAGCTATTCCCCGACCAAATGTTACTCAACTTATTCAAGGGGCTGACCCGGTATGGGGACCTTCTTGGATCTCAAGAAGATTTCTCAAAATAGAAAAGCCATGCTGTTAAGTAGTAACATTCATTTTTAGCTAGCGAAGAAGGGAGGGAGTTCATGAAATATAGGAAAGATTTTCTGATTACTGTTTTCAGGCTATTTCACAAACCTATGGGAATTTTTCCAGGATGAGAGGAAAGGTAAATAAAACAATGATTGTACTCCTTTTAAGACTGTATGTCTGTTGTTATTTAGTTTTATATTACTCTTAATAAAAAACAACTTGGTAAATCAATGCTAGTTTCCAACCTAACAAATAAGCAACTCCAGTGAATAGCTCAAAGGGGAATTCTCCTTCTGCACTATAAGAAAGCTATAAAAAAAAACAAAAAACTAATATTTGTTTGTAGTAGTGAAAAAATATCTAAGATGCTTGCTAACAGTTACTATGCATTACTTTTTCAAAAGATTAATTGGATCTTAGGTCCTAACCTTTAGTAGCAGGCTCATAAATCTGAAAGTTAGGCATCTAAGGACTTCAAATAAGTTTCTGTATGCTCAAGTTCATTAAATGCTTATATTTAGGTACCCGACTCAGAAAGCATGTTGAAGACATATTTTTTCATTTAACACACTCACAAAAAAGCAAACAAACCCCAAAAAGGGAGGTAGATAAATTATGCCAAACAATTAACCACCAAAATAATAATAGTAAAGTGAAGGAAGAAAACCTTCATTAAAAACATAGCAGAGCAAACTCAGAATAGCATTGAAACTTGGAGCTCTAAAAGTCACTATGAATGCTCATGAGCCAGGACAAATTTAATCATTGGTCTCATAGCTTCACGTCAATTTTTTGAAAAAGTAATGTAGTGCAAGTGCAAAGCACACTAAATAAGTGTAATAGATATAATAATAAAAGTAACATATCAAAATCAGACTCACTTGAAAAACTGCACTCAAATGTTAATAACATGTCCAGCCCGTAGTAATTTGCTTTTTGTATACCTTCATCGGGGGAAGAATGTATGTCACAGGATATTACAGTTTCTGAAAAGAAATATATAGCATATGTCCATAGCATCATCCCTAACACTGAAGCTTAAAGAAAGAACTCATTACTACACTCTTTATCTGAGGATGAAGAGGAAGAGTTGAGTCCAATTGAATTCACAAATTTCAAACCTGAGAAGTAATGGGAATTTGTAGTCCATTCAAGGAGAAAATCGATGAAAAATAAACTGTGGAAAAACAAGATAGCAAGATATTTCAGTTTTCTTGAGGTTCAAAGCTAGTCCATTTTGGGCCAGCCAAGAATTAATAACTCTAAGACTAGAAAATGCAGCATCAAGTCTGGATAGCTTACAATCATTAATGACTATATTCAAACATAGAAATGCATATATGGGGGTTAATGTTACAAGGCACTCATTACATTACTTAATACCATAATAATACATTGATAAATGCCAGCATACATGTGCTCATCATACTTTTGTTATATAACATATCACAAAGTAGACCAGTTGAATGATAAAGATTAACAAATTTCAGAATAAAATATCCACAATTAAATACAACTTTATATATCACTCTGTATTTTAACAATATCCTATGTATTCCCAACATTCATACACACTCATTCAGCATATCCACATTGAAATCACATAAATAAATCCCAAAACAAAATACCCAGTACCAATTCACAACTCCACATGTGCAACCCCTCATCAACACCCACAAGGTTCCTTGTTTCACCCTCCATGGGCTTCCTCAGGGGGTATATTAGATAATTCTTCATCCAACACTATTCAGATTTTCAAGTTATCCAGCAACATGTAGCTGGGACGATTTTCCTGCTGACTATATGGGACACGTTATGCAATTAACCTTAGCTGGTTAAAATATTCATGCTGACTAAAATTTCTGTAATTTCAGAGGCAGTAGTAGGCTCAAATATCTCTCATACTGGACCAACCATGAGAAAACTTGAAGAATAATCTGTAATCTGGGGCTAAGAACAGTGAGAAATGATCTGGCTAGTCTTATCCTGGCAGAAAAGTTTTCACAGAGAACAGTATCACCATCAAAATTATTTTAAAAGAAGTTACTTTGCTATTATTTTAGCATTAAAAAAAAATGTTTAGACATGTAAAGTACACTTACATGTGAATAACCTATGTACAATTCAATGGCATATATTGTAGCAATTTTCAAAAGCACACTTACTTGCTTGTTTACTAGGGATGTGCATTCATTTTTTCCGAATTAGAAAATTTCAATGAAATTGTCCAATTCTGCATGGATCGGAGGACCCGAAAAAAGATCGGGTTTCCCCGAAATTTCAAGGAAAAATCGTTTTTTGGGTTAGCGCGGGAGGGAGGGGCACATTTATTTTAAAAAAAAGCTCAGACCCACCCCAACCCTTCAAATGTACTTAATTACAATACCCCCCACCATCCCAATCCCCCCCCTCCCAAGACTTACTGAAAGCCCTGGTGGTCCAGCGGGGTCCCAGGAGCGATCTCTCCCTCTCAGGCTGTTGGCTGCCACTAACCAAATGGTGCCGGTGGCCCTTTGCCCTTACCATGTGACAGGGGCTACCGGTGCCATTGGTCAGCCCCTGTCACATGGTAGGACCAATGGACGGCTGGCGCCATCTTAGAAAATGGCATGGGCCATCCATTGCTCCTTCCATGTCACAGGGGCTGACCAATGGCACCAGCAGCTCCTGTCACATGGTAAGGGCAAAGGGCCACCGGCACCATTTTAATTAGTAGCAGCCGACAGCCTGAGAGGGAGAGATCGCTCCTGGGACCCCGCTGGACCACCAGGGCTTTTAGTAAGTCTTGGGGGGGATCAGGATGGTGGGGGGGGGGGGTTGTAATTAAGTAAATTTGAAGGGTTGGGGTGGGTTTTATTTTTTCATAGACAATCGCCAAAAAAAAAAAAAACGAGTCGCAGGAAAACAACATTTTCGACAAGGCGCCCGAACCGCAGCCCGACCCGAAAACCTAAAACGACGCACATCTCTATTGTTTACACATATAAAACAGTTCTAAGCTTGTAAATGATTTTTAAAATCAATACTAAAAATTACAACAATATAGAAAAGTTCATGGGCCAAGAAATAGTGGACTGACTATGGGCAGCAAAATAAGTCTGTTTGGCATTATCAGTGGTTGACTTACAGGCAGCCAATTTCAGCCTATAAATATCTAAATCAGGGAGTTTTGTCTTGCATCTGTGATGTTTAATGTATCTAAGCCCATGCTTCACTTTTCAAATAACAGGAGTAGGTCAAGAGGCATAGTTAACTCTACAACATGAAATAGTTTTCATAGGGTCAATAACATCTAATTCCATCTTTAATGATTCTTTCCAATTGTTAACAGTCTTGTTTGAAGAAATAACAGACATATTGGCAAGTTTAGGAGACCATGAAGTATGCGACTGGTCAATGTCAACATGAGGACTTTTCTGTAGCTTGCTTCTAGTAAGGGTGAAAGACATGGTGGCGGCAGTAAGCCTAATATGAAAATAAATGGTCAGACCAAGGTACCTACTGACACACAAACCATGAACTATCATGAGAGAGCCAACCCTCTAGTATTTATGCATGGCAGAGCTAATCATTTCTTTCCACCCTAGATAAACTATAGTACACATGGTCTGTCATGGTTTTGCTGTTATGCAGCCTCTCCATACCCTGGTCCTGCCTGCCAAGACTCCTGCTCACCTGGAGAGGCTTTCAGTGAGCCTCACTACCAGTTTTGCTAAACCCCTCCATGTTGCTCTTGCCACACTGAAGTCTCAGCCCTATATAACCCAGCCTTGTCAGAACCACCTTACCTCTTCATAGAGTCACCCTTGGCTCTCTGACCTGGCCACTCTAGTCTTGTACCTTGCCTTGTGGCCTTTGGACTTATGCTTTCTTGTATCTTGCCTTGCAGCCTGTTCAGGCCTCTCTTTAGGTAGTGGCTTCTGAGTTTTTAGCCTAGCAGCCCACAGGCTTCCAACCTTGCTACCTTTGGGCCTCTATGTTTTTTGTTCAGTGCTGCCTTGTCTAATCCTTTTCCGGTCTTGTTCTAGTCTGTCTTGTTCTGTCCTGTCTTTGTGTAGTCTCTGTTGTGCCCTGCTTTGCCTAGTATCCTAAACATGCATCCCAGCCTAGAGATAAAAAGTTCCAAATGTGGTATTTCTTCCATCGAGACATAAGCATGGTTCAGCAAATCTTCAGCTACAATCAATAGCCCCCTCCATATTTACTAGAATACAGCTGGGAGAATATGGAATAAGAAGGAACATGTAGATGATTACCCAGTTGATGTTATATTTACTTGATGATTCAGCAAGACCATATCAGTCAGAAGTAGCTACTAGGGATGTGAATCGTTTTAGGACGATTAAAATTATCGTCCGATAATTTTAATATCGTCTTAAACCGTTATGGAACACAATACAATACAGATTCTAACGATTTATCGTTATAAATCGTTAGAATCGTGAGCCGGCACACTAAAACCCCCTAAAACCCACCCCCGACCCTTTAAATTAAATCCCCCACCCTCCCGAACCCCCCCCCAAATAACTTAAATAACCTGCGGGTCCAGCGGCGGTCCGGAACGGCAGCGGTCCGGAACGGGCTCCTGCTCTGAATCTTGTCGTCTTCAGCCGGCGCCATTTTCCAAAATGGCGCCGAAAAATGGCGGCGGCCATAGACGAAAAAGATTGGACGGCAGGAGGTCCTTCCGGACCCCCGCTGGACTTTTGGCAAGTCTCGTGGGGGTCAGGAGGCCCCCCACAAGCTGGCCAAAAGTTCCTGGAGGTCCAGCGGGGGTCAGGGAGCGATTTCCCGCCGCGAATCGTTTTCGTACGGAAAATGGCGCCGGCAGGAGATCGACTGCAGGAGGTCGTTCAGCGAGGGTTCCGGCGCCTCGCTGAACGACCTCCTGCAGTCGATCTCCTGCCGGCGCCATTTTCCATACGAAAACGATTCGCGGCGGGAAATCGCTCCCTGACCCCCGCTGGACCTCCAGGAACTTTTGGCCAGCTTGTGGGGGGCCTCCTGACCCCCACGAGACTTGCCAAAAGTCCAGCGGGGGTCCGGAAGGACCTCCTGCCGTCCAATCTTTTTCGTCTATGGCCGCCGCCATTTTTCGGCGCCATTTTGGAAAATGGCGCCGGCTGAAGACGACAAGATTCAGAGCAGGAGCCCGTTCCGGACCGCTGCCGTTCCGGACCGCCGCTGGACCCGCAGGTTATTTAAGTTATTTGGGGGGGGTTCGGGAGGGTGGGGGATTTAATTTAAAGGGTCGGGGGTGGGTTTTAGGGGGTTTTAATGTGCCGGTTTTTCGATTTTTTGATTTTTCACGATTTTTAACGATTTTTCACGATATTTTACCCCCCCAAACGGCAACAATACGATTCCCTCCCCCTCCCAGCCGAAATCGATCGTTAAGATGATCGAGGACACGATTCACATCCCTAGTAGCTACTTCTCAGTGATGTATAAGAGATCAAGATTATTCTCTCTCAATAAATACCAAAATAGCTAACTGTTTATGAATTGCCTGCATGTTTACATGGAATTCACTTCTTACACTCCCAGACCTCAGATCTCTGGGAACAGTAACTAAAAATCTACTGGTGCCTCTCACTTGCTTAGAGAATTAATGACAAGCAAGAGTGCCATGGCAACCCTGATCACAGATCACCAGAAATTGGCACACACATCTTAACAGAAGACAGACCAGGCCTTAAGGTGGCAAACGTAAGTACCCAGCTACAGAATGGATACAAATAAGTAAGTAAAATAGAATATATGAACTTAGCAGCTAAGTTTTGATTTCTAAGGTGCACTTAAACACACATGAAGGAGAGCACCAAGGAGCTGCTCCTTTCTTGCATGCTTCCTGCATGACAGAGGTGTGTGACCCTCTGGCATGCAGCACCTCTGTCGTCAGTGCAGGAGCTTTGACTCAGCAAGCTCCTGCCTTCATCAGAAGGTGGAGCAAGGGCGGAGCCAATGCAGATGAGCTGATAGCAGGGAAATTTGACAGCTCACCTCTAGACAGAATGTCAACGTCTCAGCAACTAGCAGGGTTAAAGCTCATCAGCATCAGTAAGTAACATACAAGGCTGGGGGGAATAAAATTCGGAAAGGACTGGTCCAGGCACTGGAACTTTGAATCATCAAGTTCCTGGCATCATCAGCAGTTGGAACAAGAGCGGGTTGAATGGAGATGACTGTTGGAGGGAAATTTGACAAGCAAGACAGCGCTCCGATGGAGAGAAATGGCAGATGACAATATCTCAGCACCCGTCACGGTCAAGGCTCAACAGCATCAATGCAAAGTTTGGGGACGTTTTCCTTTGCTTTATTGTTTAGTTCATTTCAAATAAACAAAATAAACCACAAATGAAACAAAACAAAATAAAAACACAAAAGGGAAAAAATTAAGTGCAAGCTCCCAATATCTATGATCCAGTAGGATGGTTTTACAGAGAGAGATTGTTCCAATTTAATTTGATTGCCTAATTCTGGAAAAACAAATGCACATCACTAATGTTTAATGCCATGCCTTAGAGATCAGTCCTGTTCAAATGCAAGCGAAAAGAGGTTAGAAGGAAAATGTTCCTCTTTTTGGATGATGCTATGATCTGCAACAGAGTTGACATCAATGAGGAAAAAGACAGAATGAGATGCAGAGTCTGATTTACTAAGGCTTTTCTCCTATTCTCTGTCTACAGGCAAAATATTAGTAAATGTCAGAGGCCCTAACTAAGCTAGAGGAGTGGGCTAATATTTGGCATTCAAGATTCAATGCAAAAATGTGCAGTCTGCACTGATTGATTTATTTAAATTGGGGAGCGGAAATCTGAGAGAGGTGAATATTCAAATCTATTTAGACAGAAAACTCACAAGTTATCCATTTAAATAGCTATCTTTGAATATTTCCCTTGCTTATTCAGCTAGGATTTAGCAGAAGAAGAAAGGGGCTTTTTAGGGGTGTTCCGGGGTGGGGTTGAACTTTTTGGCCAACTCTAGATGTGCTTGAGATGAAATCTAAAGTGTTCCCGGACAACTTTAGACTTAACTGATTACATTAAAAAGAATATGGCTTGTTAAGTGCCAATCTGCAGCTTTTTAAATTTTTTTTAAAGATTGCAGGCCTAGTGCCCTATTACAAACCACCTGGCCCCTGAGCTCCCAAATGATCAGCCCTGTGGGAGTGAACCTTCAACCTTCTCCCTCTCCTTTGAATTTAAAATAAATGTGGCGGTCACCCCTGCACCTCCACCGTCACTCCCACCCACCCACTCCCAAGTCAATCAATTTCTTTGTGAAAAGTGGCCTCCAAGGACCCCCTCCCTCCCTATCCCTTCCACCCTGACCCTAACCTTACTTTCTCACCCTCTCTTTTCCTTCTGGCTTAATATCCCTCAGCCTGGATCAAGGTAACAGCCTATTGTGATCTGGACCCAATGCTCCTACAGTTGTTATGGGAAATACACTATAAATACATAGCTAATAATCTCTGTAGTCTCAAGCAGGACCGGTGGAAACATTAGGCAGGGTAGGCAGCGGCCTAGGTCATTGGAAGTGGGCAGGGTGGCAGAGTAGGCAGTAGGGGCGGCAGTTTTGAAAGGACGGACGAGAAGTGGCACAGATGAATCACAGAGATAGGGGGGCATCTTCCATTTTTGGGTATGTATTTCTCTGAAGAGCTGGTATCGTTTGTCATGTGCAGTTGGAGAGAGAGAAGATCAATCATGTGACAACATCACGTGACGACATAACCGCCTAGGGCAGCTGGGCACCCATCCACTGGCACTGGTCTCAAGGTAGTAAAACAGCATGATGAGGCTGTGGTACACCGAGATTCTGGGTTGCATAAGGAAATGCTTTATATAACTAGCAAAAAAGAAGAGGTGATAATGCTTCTTGGTAGGTTGGTGGTGAGACCTCAGCTAGAATATGGTGTTTGTTTCTAGAAGTATACTTCTGACAAGAACAGATAGGCTAGAGTTGGACCAGAGAATAATAAGCAAAATGGTACGGAATATGCACCAAAGATGTTTGAGATGACTTTGTGGTTTTTGTCTTCATCATGCTACATCACTACATGCACAATGACCTTGGGGATTTATCCTATGTTAGATACTGGAACTGGATATTCACTTGAAGTTCTTGTTTTAGGGTTGCACTTGTAATGATATTGGTCCAATTAAAGATGATAAAAGACCTTAAAAGATTGTTCATGTCAAAAAACTTAATCTCATTTTGTAATCACAGTCAACAGCCTCCCTATCAGCTTGCCACGCCTACTCTTATCCTGCAGAAGAAAGTCCTCTTGCAGCTCTGGTCTTATATACTTCCTTACTGAAGAGGTTCCTCTTTCATTCACCAAAGACACAGCTGTTCTCTGGATTGCCATTCCTCCTAGCTGGACTGTGGAGCAGGAGGCAACAAGAAGCAGCATGCAGCCTGATTGGGAGCAGGCAGCAGGGAGGCAGTGTTCATCTCAATCAGGGCTGGGCAACAGGAGGCAGCATTGTATGTAGAGCTAGAGGCAAAGCAGCAACTCCCAGCAGTGCTCCTGGTAGCTCTTGTTAACATCAGCAGTTCTCACAGTGACAGCAGGAAATGCGCACTCATTTTTCACCATTTTACTGTAGTGGCCTGACTGTAAGAGGGCTGTCTTAGAATCATAACCGCTCTGGCCAGATCTGGCATCTGATGAGTGGTATATAAGAAATGAGAAGGAAATAAATAATTAAATAACCCGGCCCGCATGGGACATTGACATTTTTTCTTGCAAGATAGGTGTTTGCAGACCACTGAAGCAAAACATGTCTCGACTTAAAATGCCTAAAAGATTATGTATGCTTAATCTTCCATTTAGTTGCCTATAAAAATATACCCATTCCTTTGAAATCTAACTATGTGTCTTATACCAGATATTCTAATACCCTTTTCTTTCTTTATAAAAATAAAACAAGACATCGAGGAGGAACATAGAAACTAGCTGGCAAGCAAACTGAAAGCAGCATGTGCCAAAGTCTTGTTCACAGGCTAAACTATATACAACACTGGGAGGAAAAGATGCCAGAGTTGTATTGTGCTTCCCAGTCATTTAGGGATTCTAGTTCAATTCTGCAGAAAACGCTCGGGCTTCACTATAAGGGGAGCAGAAGCACGAGGAAGAGAAGAGAATGCTGGAGGGGGTCGGGCACCCTTCCAAAACTGAAAGGGTGGGAGAGGAATAAGGAGAAAATGTTCCAAGATAATCTCTGGCTAAAAGCAAGTGTTCATGACCCTACTGGACCGCAGGGATGAGAGCAAAAATTGTGAAAAACTACTTCCAGCCCTGTCCAAATAGTCCCTGGCAGCCACATCAAGATGTCCACATCTGTTCCTGGGAATTATTCTCCCCTTTTAGCAGAGAGGAACCAAGCCAGGTTGTTTGTTATAACTGCCATAAAAGAGAACATCGAAATAAAATAAATGAATCTCCGTAATGCATTCCCTCCCATCTGAGAGAACATGCAATATTCACAGAAGGCCTCAAGAGCACTGTCTTCAGACCCTCATTATTTATAATGAATGGAAATGGAGATGTACGGCACATTTTATTGCCTTGTGAAAGGCACAATTGTTCTTCTTTTGTGAGGTCTCCCGCGATGTCAGCAGCTGAACAGATCCCGCTGGCGCCTGATGTGTTAATCCTGTCAGGGTTCATGGAACCGGGGTCGAGAAGAGCCCCAGTGGAGAGAGCAGTCGCTTCCGACATTCTAAAAGGAAAATGCGGGAAAAGGCCGAAGAAATCAGAGAAAAATGCATCGGGGAAAAAATCATTTACCGGGAGAAAGACTGGCCCTGTTGCACCACAAAATCAGTGGTGCCAGAAAGGGAAACCATAGATCAAGTTGGCTGCTGTTGTTGTTATTATGTGTTTCTGGCACTGCATCGGGTGCAACCTGAGACACCAGAGTCAAAACAGTCTCAGAGAAATGAGTATAGCGTCTGTAAGTAATCAGCTAGGTCATTTTTGGGCTCCTTGCTCTGTCTGTTCTAAAAACAAAAAGGTTCACATGCTATGTATGGAATATTTTTACAGTAGAAAAAAAAAAAAAAAAAGAGGCACTGCTGCCAAAATGTTTACTAGTAACAAATAATGATAAGTTGCATGCATTTAATTCCTTTTACTAATGTACACCGTGCAATTTTGCAGATAGTGTCACCAATATAATAATCACAATAGTAAAAATATATTGTGGCTTTCATCCAAGCAGAATCTCCATGCACTTCAGAGTCATGCACTCAGCCTCTTCTGGGACAAAAGGTCTGACGTCAGATTGCAATGCCTCCAGCCCCGCCCCCCGGGACTGCCCCTTTATCTGGACCCAGCATTTCAGTGCGTGGCTGAGCCTCTTTGAAGATGCGCAAGGCCCGGCTACGCGCGTAACCCCCGTTTTCCCCACGCGCACCCCATTTTCCCCACGCGATAAATGTGTGCCTGAGACGCACGTTTATTTTTTTGCATTTGGAGTGAATGAGTAATAGCCTCGTTCGTGTGCATTTGCACGTGATGAGCGCTCTCTCATTCACTTCACGTTGGACGCGCGTTAAATATGCGTTAATCCCCCTATTGCATTAGGGTTTGATTAGCACCTATTTAACCCACGTCCGACTGCGGGTTACACAGTGCGCTCAGCTGAGCGCACTGTGTAACCCGCTCACCTATGAGGTGTAACCCGCTCACCTATGAGGTGTAACAGCTCACCTATGAGGAAAGGCTAACCTCTTTAGCCTTTCCTCATAGGTGAGCTGTTCCATTCCCTTTATCATTTTGGTTGCCCTTCTCTGTGCCTTCTCCAGTGCAACTATATCTTTTTTGAAATGCGTTGACCAGAATTGTACACAGTATTCAAGGTGCGGTCTCACCATGGAGCGATACAGAAGCATTATGACATTTTCTGTTTTATTCACCATTCCCTTTCTAATAATTCTAAAATTCTGTTTGCTTTTTTGACTGCGGCAGCACACTGAGCCGACAATTTCAATGTGTTCTCCACTATGATGCCCAGATATTTTTCCTGCATAGTAACTCCCAACATGGATCCTAACATCATGTAACTACTAGAGATGTGAATCAGTACTGGACTCTCCAGTATCGTGTTCATAGAACCACTGCCGGAAATCTTCGTTCCCACGGTTCTGAGCACTTTTTTTTTGGCTGTCCTGAGCCCCCCCCCCAAAAAAAAAAAAAAAAAAAAACATCCCGACCCTTTAAATGTAATTATTTAGAATCCCCCACCCTCCCGACCCCCCAAAAACCTTTTCTAAAGTACCTGGTGGTCCAGCGGGGTCCCAGGAATGATCTCCCACTCTCGGGCTGTCGGCTGCCAGTAAACAAAGCGCCGATGGCCATTTGCCCTTACCATGTGACAGGGGCTATCGTTGCCATTGGCCGGCCCCTGTCACATGGTAGGAGCAATGTGGCCTTTCTTACCCCCCCCCAAAAAAAATGATAAGAGAACACACGGAAATTTTGTGGGGTTTTCCTATCGCTTTCAGGGACCCCCCGATACCTGACAGATTAGAAAATATTGTACGATATTTTCATCCATCAGAAAAATTATTCACATCCCTAGTAACTACAACATTGGATATTTTTCCCTAT